>NC_056741.1:1191898148-1191949345 GCF_019279795.1 Protopterus annectens
AGAGAATTTTTTTCTTTGGGAGTGCTTAGATTACAAATAGACAATACTGATTAAGAGAGATTGTTATACGTATTAAGAAGGACTAATAGAACTACCTCTTGCTTTTTCAGAGAGAGCTGTGACCAGCTGAAACAAGCTACCTAATCATGTCAAGTTAAGTTACTTTGTACCTAACTTTAAAGCAATGGTTGGTAATTGGTAATATAGGCCTTATGGCATAGCAGGCTATTTGGGCAGAAGCCCGACTTATCAGAGTAATGTATTGTACTGCATTTGCACTTAATATTGCTTGTTATGGTGATGATTTAATTGACTTATGCAGAAAAGAATGAGGCATGAGCAGAAACAAACAGTAATGCGGACACACACACACACACACACACACACACACACACACACACACACACGCAAAAAACTTTACCAAGCATATACCAGATCAGTGACTGTTTATCTTTGATCAGGTGACAGAAGGAGTCAGTTACTTTCATCCCACAGACAGTCTGCATTCCCATGTTTTGACTTGGCACATCTTACAGTTCTGATTGCATTATTTCCATCAAGTTAAAAATGGCCATGGTAATATGTTTGATAACACTTTGATTTTAGTGATATTTTTGTATACACATGAATGAGTAGACACTTAAGTGTTAACATCATGCATGCAATTGTAGTGTGACTGGGGTAATAAAAGTAGAAAACTATTATCTTGTCTGTTGTACAGTACTAGTTGTTTCAAGCTATGCTTCACAGAAATGCTCTATCACCCATACACATCTCAGTTATTCTAAGTAGTGATGTAGTTTGTATATGCACTATCACAATCTAGCAATATAATATGTCTCGCTACCTATAACTCACAAAAGACCATCACCCCCTGTGTACTTCTCTGATGTCAGATCATAAGAAAAAATAAAAGAAACAGAATAACGTGACATATTTCAGTTTATTGCTTTCAGACATTTACATACAAGCCTCCTTATCCCTATCACCAAGAGATGGCCACTTGTATTTGTCTGGTGTTTGATTGCAAGGAAAGTGAAAAAAAATGTTAAGTGTAGTATTCTATTCTATCTCCCCTAGACAGTGCACTACCCCTAGACAAGATATTGTAAACATTTTTGCACACATATGAGGTTTGATTGTGAGGAAAGTTTAAGAAATAATGATTGCATTATCCTCAGTCACAACACAAGCTATAATGACCATCTAGGCTCATTTCTGGGATTTTGAGAAAAATTAAATAAATAATGAACATACACTGTTCTTCCAGTCCATATTGACCTTCTGTGCAAAACTGAGAGCAAGGCTAGTTTTAGAATAGGTTGGGTTTAGGGAAAAGCCTCTTTTAATTATATCTCAAATTCCATCCATAACCCCTTTTTGCATTTTCAGCAAATGGGCTGAGGTGTCACTTCAGCAGTGATAGCCATCTATCACCAAGGTTTACACTACTGGGTGGCTAGCCCTGCCTTGGTAATTCTTACACACCACACACTCGCATGCACACTGACACCTATGACCAATTTTAGAGTATTCAGTCCACCTAAAACATCTCTTTGGAATGTGGTAGAAAACCAGAGCTCCTGGAGGAAACCCATGGAAATACAGAAGGAACATGCAGACTCCACACAGAAGGCACCTCAGGTGAGAACCAAACCAGGGAAACTCTTGCTGTGAGGGGACAACTCTGTCCACTGTGGCATATGTCAAATTCCATATATACAGCTAAGGAATGAAAGCCACCAGGCCAACAGATCCTCTGATTGTCTAGAAGTTTTATAAACATTTTATGTCTTGGTTTTGAAAGATAAAGACTTGATAAATGTTGTTTTTCACTGCTACCAAGAAAAGTTGAATATGTTCTCATCAATATTTTTATACACACAGATAAAGAGGAAGTGATGTTATTTTCACACAAACACACCCACATATATTTATGCTCATGTGCACACACGTGTACACACACATGTATTATTACACACACTGACACTGCCCCTTATATGGCAAGTTTACCACATGATGCACATACACACACTGCATACTTTCCTAAAGGCAAACGGTGGGAACAATATTTCACCTACGACATATCTCTTGATGTTGGAGGAATAAAAAGTCTTGGATAATACCCATACTATGGCAGGGAAAACATGCAGACTTCACACAGGAGAGAACACCATCAAGAACTCTCTCAGAGAGCAAAGATCTGTGATATGACAGTGCTACTCATTACATAATGATAGTTGTTTTCACACATGCATCATACCCAGACCACCAAAGATAGGCTCTTAGTATGTACAGTGCTGATGAGTAACTGCAATAGAAAGTGAAATAAATTATGGCCAGCTTATTACTCTTCGTACACTGCAACACCCCAAGTAATCGCATACACATACAAACACAGATCATAGTAAAGATTGTGTTACACTATTTCAGCAAATACAATATATAGTGTGATACTGCTCTTGCCAAATCTGAGCAGCATTTTTAATAAGGTAAAACAACAACGAGGTAAGTCACTTTTTATCCATGTATGGCCTCCTTACTCATCAATTATAACTACTTTATTGATGGGGTACAAAGCAGATGTCTGTGATAAACAAAATTGCCACATTAAAGTATTTAAACTTGCTTTACACAAATACATACTAGTCCTGCAAAGCCAGTGTAATGACCTTTTAACCTGATTATGACAGCAGGGCAGTCATTCTCATCCTCAGAGATATCCTGTACCCACAAATTATTGCCCCATTGTTGTCAGTGTATACCTCACGTCTGATTGTGTTAACAACTAAATAATAATAGTTATAGACTCAGTAATATGTTTAAAGTTTGTTTCACACAGACACACACAGTATCCACAGTAATTTATCCCCTTAAGTAAAATCCTAAAATCAATGAAAAGGTTATCATTCAAAAATGGTACTCTGTCTCTCTCCTTCTCGACCCAGGTGCAAAATTATCCAATAGATTAAACATGGTTTCCCTATTTCTGTTGGCAGGAAAAGGAGTACCTCATTTTGGTCTTCCTGTATGGCTGCACCAACAGCTGAAAACATGTCCTTGCTCAGTGTCAGGGGTTTCTACATGCGAGTTACTCATGCTTAAACTTGTATGTTATAGCCTTTATATGTTGACCAAAGATATAGGCAAACATCTCTCTGTTTCATTTTTTCTCTTCCATACCTGCCTACCTGAATTTCTGTTATCAATACCCCTTGTTCCCTTCTCTTCACAAAGACTAACTGACAGTAAGGAAGTTACCTGATGTGTAGGCAAGGCACTCCCATTTCAAGCATGTATAGCAAACCTGTATCTATGACCTGTCAAGGCAACCCTGCCTTATCCCCTATGGCCTTCATCATAATGTGTCTGCTTTGTCTCACCTCCTAAAATTTCAAGTAAGTACCCAGATACAGATGCACCGTGTACATTTTTATTCCAATGTTTTCCATACTAATGCATTCCTGGTCTTTTTCATCCTTATCCCTATTAAGTGGTGAGAAAACATCCATACAGTCACCCCCCACCCCCCGGTTTGTTGTCTAACCCTCACCTTTGCGTGTTTGCTATTTAATCTTTTTTATCAAATGAAACCATAATGGCTGCTCTATTATGCTCTGTTGGAATGACCTCATAAAATTTGGTGACTAGACTCTTTGTTCCGCAACCTCTATCCTCTCTTTAATAGCTACTCCTGATTCAACTAATTTTGAAAACTCTGTTCACTTTAGCCTGCTGCTTTAACTCTGTGTACTTCTTAGAGCTTTATAGCTGATTTATAGGTTAACTACCCTTTAGGGACTTTATTTAGCTTAGGCAATACCTTAAGGTTAGAATCAAGCCTTGTACCTTGTGTCTATGAGGTGAAGACCTTAACCATTATGCCAAACCAACCCTTCAGAGAATAAACATTCTTTTCATTACATGTCACTACAGTTCTCGGCCCTAAATATAGAAAAATGTAAACAGAGGGCAAAACAAATTGATGTACTTATACTATCTCTATATCTTACTTCCTCTATCTACATGTCTAGATATCTTTTTTTTTACATTTGTTTACCACATAAGTACTCTGGTCAAAGAATCTTTTTCAACCACAACAAGGGAAAAAAAAAAAAAAAAAAAAAGAAACGAACATGGAGCAGCATATAGAAAATACAATAACTTCAGCTTGTATAACAGTTTGGCACAAATATTGACATAAAAAGTATTGTAACAGAAGTATAGACCTACAAATATTAATACATATTACTGTATCAGAAATATACACAGTTTATAAATGAACACCATATAGTTTCACTTGACATATACATATTCTAATTCTCAGCTGCCCTACTTTTATTATAAGCCTTGTATGTCACTAGTTATGCAATATTCTACCTCAGAAACTATATTCCACTACTTATGATAGGAACACTTGACCACCACAACTGAATAAAATTCAATGAAATTTAAAAACAAAAATATTGGTAAGCACCTTCATGGCAAATGCCTCTTCATCAGACCATATACACTCCATAAAATCATAACATTTAAACACTTAACAAGCCAAAAGAACTCAATGATGTAGATCACATGATCTGAGCACCAGTTTTAAAGTTAACTCCCGGGATTCAGCAAACTTCCGTGCAGGAATAGCTTATTCCTGCATGGAAGGGACCGTTCCCATACAGCATGGCAGCGCACCATGCATATTCATGAAGGTGCTCTGCCGTGCTGTAATACGGACATGGTTCTGCGTATGAGTGCAGGGGGTGTATCTGAGAGCAGTGCTCTCACAATACACATGCCCCCTGCACACCAGAATTGAAGTACGGCAATTAAAAAAGAGTAAGAGATTGCTCGTCACACGTCTCAACCCGTTAAAGTAAGAAATGTGGAGAAAGGGGGACAACTTTTAAATATTGCTAGTACAAAACTTATAAAGTTGATAGAATAACAAGTTTTGCATTAGCATGAATCATCCGAAGTGTATGAAGTCTAAAACGCACACCTCCAAACCCGTTAGAGTAAGAAATCTGGACAAAGGCAAAAATTAAATTAAAAAATTAAAGGTTTTAATTTATTTATTTTTTATTAGTCCAGAATAGAAACAATCATGTAGTATTAACAAACATTCCCTCCACAGGTCTACCAGGTAAGAGAAAGTTCAAAGTAGCTAAAAGAAGGCTGTAATTATAATTTGTACAAATATACCACTACCCAACCCAAGGCTATAGTTGCTGAAATAATACCTGTAAAGTATTGAGTAGAGCAATGATCATTAAAGCTATGACCACTGCAGGAATCTACATTTGTTAACTGACATCTCTCTCTCTCTCTCTCTCCCCCACCATATCTTCACCAATAATGCAAACACATAAATGAATGGGTATGTTTTCTACTAAACTTACTGTTGGGACATGTGCCCTGTTGTTCTAAAACCATTGAAATTTATTCCAATTAATCTTCCCTGTTCAAATACCATCATTGGTGGCCTGTTGCTGTCAGTGTAACATGCATGCTGGTGTAATGCCCACTGTGGTTCCATATATGCATGTGTTCTGTTTGATATGCAAATGTTCCAAATGTGTTATATTGGGTTAATGGGAATACTCATGCATGCCGTTATAACTAATCCTGCAATGTGTTAACCATTACTAACCAAACATGTTTTACTTGTATTCTGCTTTTAACTGCATATTAAAACTTCAAAAGAGACCACAGTTCTGTCTCTTGTGAGTCAGACAGATTTTTTTTCCCTACTCTCCCACCCGGTTACTGTAGTGTTCATAAACACTACTGTCTTTCTAGTTGCCTTCCCTTATGTTCATTTGACCATATATCTCATTTCCTCTCTATTTTTACTGGCTTGTGTGAGTAAGCACAAAATTATCATTTTGTGAAATCACTCCCCTTCAACTATTTAAATTTATTGGCCATCCTACTGTATTCCATAGTACCAGAATACAAATGTGACCAGCCCCTTTCAATCTATCTTGCTGTTTTAAAAATAGTAACTCTCCACTAAAACTTAACATTTTAGACAGGTAAAACTTAAGTTACCTACTTTCACATCTAACTCCTCTAGTGCACACTGCAGTGTTTAGGATAAACCATTTTTTTCATCTTACCTTTAAGCATCCCTGTGACTAGCACTTGCTTTAAAACCTGCTGGAAAGCACTAGGAAGTCTTAAACTGATACAAGCACTCAACTCTCCTTGTTAATAAGGAGAAATTAATCATAGGCACTAAACAGCCTATAATTGCAAAGTACCTTGCTAAGGTAAGGGAAAACAGCTCTTGTACTTTACAAAAAAACCCCCACCAAACCAGGCATGTCCAAGGGTCAGCTTTCGGTGATTTCTCCTGACCACCTGGTGAATCTGGGCATACTGGGGCAATGCAGCAATTGCTTCATGTACACAAACAACCGTCTCCTTCTACCACGCAACACTACGACCTGTGAGAGAAGCACTTACATAGCCAAACTGGAAGCAAAGCTCTCTCCACTGAAGATTGTGCTAGACAGTCAAGAGGAGAAGGTTAGCACCCACACTACATCTCAAGCAACACGTAGCCCTTCTAAACCCAAACCACCAACACCCACACATAGCAACACTAAGCCCACATATGTGGAGGCCCTTAACATTAATCTGCACAAGCAACAATGACCTCCGAATCTGAAATGCAAATAAACACCATTCACAACCAAAGTGTCACATAGCTCATAACACCAGTGTGCCAGCCAACAAAAGCCCCTAAGGCAAGACAATGTACCCAACACTTTAGTCATAGGTGACTCTATAGTCAGGCACACTGATGTCCCACTCTCCAGGCTGAACAAGGAGAAAATTACAGTCAGCTGCCTGTCGCGTGCCAGGATCTGCCACATAACACATGCACTCAAGTCACTCCACAACAAGTACAAATACGACTCTGTCATTGTCCATGTTGGAGTGAATGACTTGAGACGTACCTCCCTGGACTAAGTGAAACGAGACATGAAAGAGCTCTCAGATCATGTGCCCCAGGCAGGTATGACCCTAGCCCTGAATAGCATCCTGCCCTAGCCCAGAATGATACCACAGTATAAGGACAAAATGATTGACTTCAACAATTGGCTAAGCTTCTGGTGTCATTCAAAGGGGATCCAGTATCTGTCTGCCTGGGACGACATGAACAACAGATCACGATGCTTTGCCAGAGATGGTCTTCACCTGTCCCCACTGGGATTCAGGTTACTGGCTAAGGCTCTTACCACCCCCTATAGTGCCTTTTCCTAGGCAAAGTTCAAAGGACAAAACCACCACCGTAACAGGTACAAGCAAGCAAAATCTGAAGGTAATGCTACTCAATGCTAGAAGTCTAAACCTCAAAATGCACTCTCTCGAGGCACTCCTAAAAATGGAGAACATAGATATCTGTGCAGTAACTGAGACCTGGTTCAAAGCTCCAGAGATCACCCCTGCAGTACCAGGCTACAACTCTTACCACACTTTTTGGCCACCAAACCAGGACCAAAACACTAAAAGTGGAGGAGTGTCCATATTCACCAAGGATATTCACAACACCAGGCTAGTTGCCCAACACAATGTGTCTGAAATTCTCCAGGTGCAACTAACAGTAGGAAAGACTGCAATCCAAATTTTAGCTTGCTACAGATCCCCCGTCATGCCCTAAGATTCTCACTTCACATTTCTAAACATACTGGAAAATATTAAGATACAACCAAACACCATAATATTGGGTGATTTCAACTACCCTGCCATTAACTGGGAAAACTATTCGTGTACCAACACCTTTGCCCAATGGTTCTTGGAATTCATAAATTCCAACGCCCTGGAGTAAGTAATCCTTAGTCCCACCAGGGGCTCCAATATCCTAGACCTGGTGGTCACCCACTCGTTGGTCAGGTCTGACCATAAGCTAATCACCCTTGACATCCATATCCCACTTCCACCCCTTAGTAAGGAAACCTCGGTAAAAAACTTCTCCAAAGCCAACTTCATGCTACTGAAGTCAGAAGTGACAAACTTCATGACACCCATGCAAATGGAAACTGAATGTTCGACTGCTGAATCCTACACTAAGGCAATGTACGAGCACATCCAGTCGTGCATGAATCGTGCCATGCGCAATAGAACCAAGACGCTCTCCTCCAAAAAAGGAAGCCAATCTGGTGGTCCCTTGCCATAAACAAACTTTTCAACAAAAGGGAGAAACTCTTGCAGAAAAGAGGAAATCCCAGGATGCAAAAAAACTCCCTTACCAGCTTCAGTTAGAAGGTGAGATCACTCATAAAATCCTCCAAAGCTAGTTACGAAAATAAAATTGACAAAGATTCCAAAGACAACCACAAGGCATTATATAGCTATGTCAAGAATCTAAATGGCAATCCTCAGATCTGCTTTGAGCAACACCAGAATGGCATTAAATATAATGATCCCAAGGATATTGCCAATATCCTGGCAGATCAATTCAGTGCAAATTTCACCCCCCCCACCCCCTAAAGGACCCATTTAAATACCGAAAGATTGTCAAATTTCAGAAATAATAGCCACACAGGTAAAAAATGCACTATCCATAGCTAAGAATACAGCATCCATGGGAAGAGACGACACCCCAGGCTGTGTACTACATAAACTACAAAATTAACTGGCACCTCACCTAAGTGTCCTGTTTAATCATAGCCTCACCTCAGACTTCATGCTCATTCAGTGGCACACAGCTACAGTTATCCCACTCCACAAGGGATCCCGGGAACTACCGCCCCATCAGTCTGATGAGCCTGATCTGCAACGCCATGGAATGTATTACCATGGAACTTATAAACAAAGACATTGGCAACCTTCAAACACTGGACCCTATGCAGTTTGGGTTCGTGAAGGGCTGATCTTGTCACCTGAACCTGATTGACTTCTTCGAATCAGTCTCCAGAACCGTGGACAAGGGTAAGGTGGTTCACACAGCCTATATGGACCTCGCCAAGGCCTTCAACACCAAACCCCACTCTGGAATCATAGATAAACTTACTAAGCTGGGCATTAATCCCAACATCACTTGATGGGTTGCCAACTAGCTTACTGACAGAACCCACACTGTAAAAGTAGCCGACTCCAAATCCAGCTCCAGACAAGTGACAAGTGGAGTAACTCAGGGTTCAGTCCTGGGACTGCTGTTGTCTGGCAACTATTTCTCTGAAGTATAGGCCAACACTAAGGGACTCTGGCAAACAAAGTTCACAGATAACTGCAAACTGGGAGCCATTATTGAATCCCCAAATGATTTGGATATTCTACAAAAGGACCTTACAGAAATAGATGCTTGGTGCCAGAGCCATGGGCTCAAGCCCAATGCGAAGAAATGTACAGTTATCCCCTTTGGGAAAATACATGTACCCGTGAATTACCATAGAGGTGGCAGTACACTAAACACTGAATGTGTGATAAGAGACTTAGGGACACAGGTGGAAAGTGGTCTCACCTTTGATAACCACATCACCACAACAGTCAGGAAATCCTTCTGTGTGGCACACCTCATCACTAAGGACTTTTCATCCAGAAAAAAGGAGGTCATTGTCCAACTGTACTCATCCCTCATTAGACCCATTATAGAATACAATGCCCCGTTTGATATGTACCTCTCAAGACATCTGCAACAACTGGAAAGGCTGCAGAAATAGCTCACTAAAAGAATCACAGGCCTAAAGCAGATGCCTTATGCTGACCATCTAAAAAAACTCCACCTATACTATGTCGCATATCGTCTACTCAGAGGTGATCTCTTCTTAACATACAAGGCCATGCCAAACCCAGAGCTGATGGGCATGCTACACTTAAAGAAATCCCAATCCCTCAGAGAGACACGCTCCAGGGATCTAAACCTTGTCATCACAATGAACAAAACATGCTGGAGGGAAAAGTTCCTGACCCAGAGACTCCCCAGACTCTGGAATAGACTGCCCATACATGGCAAGCAAACAGGCTCTTTGGCCCTCTTCAAAAGGAACCTTGATGATTGGATGGGAGATAGGAAATTCACCCCTGGGATCACATCACCCTGTGGTCATTGCAATGTTTGTCATTATATTGTTCCAACTTTTAAGTATATAAATGGCTCAACTTCACCCTGTGGTCATTGCAATGTTTGTCATTATATTGTTCCAACTTTTAAGTATATAAATGGCCATGTATTTGAGGCTAAAAATATATATAGCTGTAATACTGAAGATATTATTTATGTGTTGAAATGCCTTTGTAACCTTGTATATATAGGAGAAAGTAAAAGGAAGTTTAAAACTAGACTGCAAGAGCATGTCAGGAATATTATAAATAATAAAGAAGATAGCCCTGTTGCTAAACATTTTATGCTGGTTCACAATTCTAATCCAAATGGGCTACAAGCCACTATCTTAGAACAAATTATGAAGGGTGTATTTTCTGATGATTTGTATAAAAAGAAGTTGTTATATAAAGAAAGTATTTTCATTTTGAAATATGACACTTTATTTCCTCAGGGTCTGAATGTGGAATGTAACTGGATGCTTCTTATTTGATGAGAAAGCAGTATTAAGTATTAATGTTTATTGATTAATTGGTTTAGGCTAATTGTTTAATTGTTAGATGTATTAGGGTATAGAAACTATGTAAGTTATGTGATGTTTTATACTCCTTGAAGGCGGTTGCTGAAGTGCTAGAGGTGCAGTAAACTGGTGTTTTAAGTGGATTCTTTGTCTGTGGTCTTCAGTTTTAAGAAACAGTACCTTCAGACCCACTTCTGTCCCCATGGTGAGATTTATTTAAATGTACATTTAAACTGACATATTTCTTATCAGTAATATGTCTGACATGTTCTAACCACCTAGTTTTAAAATGTGTTAATGTCACCCACATAAAATATGTTACAAGCCCATCTAAGAACATTCTCTATACACCAACCTATTGAATGTACAGACTTTAATATATTCCCCAGCCATTCCCCTCAGCAGGAATTACAGCACTAAATAATGATAGACCAGTATACCTATCCACCTACTACTGTATGACATCTGGACAAAGCCTGACATAACTGGTGGACAGAAGCCCAAATACACAGCCATACATGAAATATTGCTGTTGTACACTGAGAAAGTTGCTAGTGTTACAGCGTTTGTTGTAACATATCTTTTCTGAGGGATATAAAGTCAGAAAAACAAATGGATGTTACCATCTACATAATGCAATCACCAGAGTATGCTACTGATTTGCCAAGGACAACACCTGTCTGGGAAACAGCCCTTACATAACAGGTTAACCTGTGGCTATTATGTGGATGACCCTACAGTTGAAAGCTATGCAGAGACCGTACTTTGTCAGACTGAAACCCATGCAGAAGTAGCATGTGCAGACAAACCCTGTTAAACTAGCAGTATTCCAAACATATAACAGCAATACTCACATTCTGCTCTTAAGTCTTGAACCCTCCCCACCATTTAGTTGGCTTGTCTCCACAAGTCTAGTTGTAAGAGGTAGTAGCTCACACAACTCCAGGATGTCTTCCTCACAAGTAAGGGAAAGGGCTAATGCCCACATGGAGTACTCATTTATAGGAGTGTGTTGCCATGACATTGGCTATTGGAAGAACTACACAGCTGCTCTGCATACAATTAGCAAGTGGGGAACCCCAGTAGGTGCACAGGCCATCATCTGGTCATGTGCATCACCTAAAAAAGCCATCCTGCCACCTATTCAAACCAGCTCTATCCCTGTAGTGCACAGAGAGAGAGAGAGAGAGAGAGAGAGAGAGAAATAAACAAAACATAAAGTGGAAAAGAGAAGAAAGAAAAAAGCTAAGTTGGACATGTAAGCAAGTAATTGAATGTAGTACCTGGTCTGTAATAATGGGAAATATGATTTGAAGGAATATATGTCCCAACAAGACATGATGTACTAATGTTCTGCTAAACAGTTCCTATGACCATAGCATCTAACCCTCTCTGCAATGGGAGATATCACAGACATACCTCTCAACTGTACATGTCTTCACAGAATGTCCACATTTTATCATCATGTATTTTTGTCTGTTCCTCCTGAGATCTGTACTTTTTTTTGGCAAATAACTGAAGATTGAAGTCATCAGAAAATGACAAACACTTGAGTTTAAGACTCTACATCCTTAAGAATATTCAGCGTGATGCTAAATGTATCATTCTATGAACCTCCGATGTTTGTAACAGGAATATTTAAAGTCTGTCCCTATTTATCCCCCCATCATTTTAGGCATTGTCCAGATGTGATGCTCTGAGAGGTTGTGAGGAGGGATCACTGCTTGGTAGCCTGAGTCACCCTGGGAAACACCCACAGGGGTATCTGTTAAACAGTTGTGACTGTGCCACTGCTAGGTCAGTTAATGGGATGTTTTCCATATCCATGTTACCTTTGATTATGAGTATGACACGTTTGCCTTGTAAAGCTAAAACACCTATAGGTGACATGTGCACAGTAAAGTACTGTTGCAGACATGTGTGTTGAACTGGATGTGATATATTGAATTAATAACATTCAATTGCACAGTGTTCTGCTGGACAATAAGCACATTTGTGACTGATATCTGTAGTCACATACACATATACCTGTGTTATGTCAGCCAAACCACTGGCAGGTCTGTGAGTAACGACATTGTAACATAATAGCCTACTTATGACTGTTGGACATTGTCCAGGTTATCACAGTGATGTCAAACCCTACTGTGCAATCAACATACTAATGTATGGTGCAGCTATATTAATACAGTATAAATACTAATGTCCCTTTTGTCACCCAGTGATGTGTGCCATGGTCCAGATGTACTGCTGTAACAGGTTGAGAAGTATGATTGAGCATCAAGACTAATTACAGTGTGCCATAGTAACATACAACAGAAATGTATACCAGGTATCCCCTGACCACACGTATGTATGCTTATGTTCAGCTGGAAGGCACAAAATTAAATCACATCGGTTTCAAGCATTCAGGTACATAGATTGTGCATGTTGCACATGTGTGTAATATCAGTGTTAGTACATACAACAGAAAGAAATGTATACAGCTACTGGTTGTTGCAATACTCTGACACTGATATGGGTACTAGAGTAGGCATGATAATCAGCTGTTAATCAGAGAAGTGTTCACCTGTATTATGACCCTCTGTCAATGCCTACCACTACCAGCTATATACACACCTATATACAGTGAATATCACAAGTGTATACACCCCTGTTAGAATGCCAGGTATGTGTGCTGTATGACAATCAGACCACAGAAGATTATTTCATAATGTTTTTCATGTTTATGTTATCCCAACCTGTAAAATTCCATTGAAATACAACCAAAGGTGTTTCTAGGAAGGTGACCAACTATTGCCAAGTGAAGATGTGCCATGATGTTAGAGTCCAGACCAAGACAGATGAATGCTGTAACCATCTTAAGAGGTGCATACACAACATATCAATTTAAGGATGTGCACACTCATTCAACTGGCTTATTGTACTGAGTATTATTTCCATATGTTTTTACAGACCCGATTGTTATGTTTTCAATTGAATTGTACAGGCTATATAGATCACACTACAGGTGGGAATTGTTATGAAATTAGTTATTGTGGTGTCATATTCCAATTGCACAAATACCAGGTAGTGTATCAAGGGTGTGTACCCTTTATATCCACTGTAGCTATATGGACACAGCAGTACCTGACCTGTATATCCAGCCTCCACCAAGGTAGAGTAATCCCCTTTGGTGGACAGCAGCAATACACAAACTACATAATAGGTTGCTACATTGGCTATACAGAGACACATAGGTGCAGGAAACAACTTTGAAGCAATTCCACCTATACCTGAGCAAGTATGTAAGTTCACAGGTGACTTCTGTAAGGCTAAGACTATGAATCAGACATATCCATGCCACCAAGGACAATTGCAACCATGTCTCCACGTATGTTGTAAATCTCAGATGAAACAACACAATTCACCCTGTACTGGGGGTAAAGAACACCTCATACACACATGCTGTGGATATAGGCAACCTGCATCACACAGGTTAGGTGGGAACATCACCACCCTGTCCAACCTAGTTGTACAGGGAGATATGCACATCAGCCACATTCCTTCCCTCAGCAATGGTGAGCATGTACATATTGACTACTGATGGCAACAACAGAATATTTCCATGGGGCATAATAACATTGGTGTCTGCCTCCTACATGAACTCAGGCATGTGCACAGAGCTCCATCACACACCACTGTCAAACACAGACCTGCCACCATCCACACACCATCCACATGGAAGATGCCCACTCTCAACCCTCTACACAGAAATGAAAGGAGGATAGAGGATTATGCAATCAAGTGTCCAACATTGGGAGTAATAAGATAGCTCAGCAACAGGCGTGTAATGCAAGATGCTATAGCCATGATAGCTTGGAGGGTTATGGTGTAGTGTGGATTATTTGCAAGTAATATCCACTGTTGATGTGCATCTTGACAACCGTATGAGGTCCTGTGACCTTTTTCCTGTTTATGTCTTCCAGGTAACATGCAGAGTGCTCACCTACCAGCATTCTCTGTTGGGGAAACAGACATCATCACCCAATATGTGATTGGACATTATGCCCTGTCATTTGGATTATGAGCAGAAGATGTGTGGGAGAGGACTACCCTGCGGAACAATGTGGTCCACAGGGTAAATGATGCTGGTTGCACAGCAGAACTTATGAGCATGTGCAGCATTGTGCCACCAACCTCAAATCCCATGCCCGTCAATGGGCTGCTGCTGTAGTGAGGGACCGGCTAGCCACAGGTGGGGGCCCAGCCATCCAGCCCACACTAACACCCACCAAGGAACTCCTCACCATACTTGGGCCACACGCCGAACACACAAGCCATGATGCTGAGGGAAGCATTGTGAAGGTAGGTTGCATACACACATTGAGGAGCATGCAGGTAAGGGCCCAGTGGGGATTAGTACACTAATGTATCAGACATACATGTATCTATATTGTATCTACATGCATGTGCCAGGTCCGATTGCAGTTGTGGATGGGGTTTTCTAATGCAAAGAGGTGCACATCTATGGTGAGGACAGGACATTGTGTATTACTGCAGTTAGTACTGTAGATGTGCAGACATGCTACATCCATCCTGTACCAAGGCCACATGTGCATCAGCTGACAATAACTCCCTCTCACAACTACCTAGGACCCTCTGGTCTGCATATGGGACAGCAGCCTGAAGCTGGTGAGTATGACATTGTTCTGTTGCTGCCTGGCAATACCCCAGGCATGTGAAGTGCATGCAATTTACCATGCACACAACCATCAGTAAAAGCTATATTGCTTTATGTAACAGCTATATTGCTTGTTGTGGATGTTCACTTGTGCTGGGGTTAACTGTGTTGCATCACAGTGTTCACCACTGGGGCCTATCTGACATGAATTCAACATTCCTGTAGCATACTCCACAACTTGTCAGTGCCAAGACGTATGGACAGAGGCAAGAAAATTGTGCTGGACAAATGGCCTAAGGTAGGGTCATGCGTAAGACATTACTGGTATACAGTGGATATAAATTGTGTACACACCCCTTTTAAGATGCAAGGCGTTCTTGTTACATACTGATTAGGACCACAATATGACAGTCCACACCTCTTCCAGCCTTTAATGTGACACATAACAGGTACAGTTCACTTGTAAAACCCAGCGTCTGTACTCATGTATTGCACCTATAAGGTAGGCCACCTGTGAGGGTGGCAGCCATCCTATCAGCATGATGTTTCAGTCAGGTATGATACCTCATACTGCCATATGTGTCAGTACACTCACTGTGGCCTATTTGGCTATAATATCACATACATGGGCATTGTTAAGGCACACAGACCACTTCCGACCACGTATAGGTTTCAAACATATGGATATTCCAGGCACATCTGTACAGAGGACTGTACAATGGTTTAACCTGCTGCATGTGAGGCAGATTCTGTTACCACACTATGTAAAGTAATGGCAGCGGGAGGTGGTCACCAGCTGTGTATGGTATACACATCAAAATGGTATAACCACATCTGATATGATCCTCACATACACACAGTTGTCAGCATTAGGATTAGAACTCCTGCCTGTCTAGGTATTCCTAGTACAGTGCTACACAGTTATCAGATGCACCACAGAGCTTAAACATTTCCACCTCTTCCAAAGGTACTTCTAAGGTGGATGACATCAACAAGTCTTCTAAATTGGAGGGAAGGGAAGTGTGAAGGGTGGTACATAGGTCAAAAATGGTATGAGCCAGACAGTGCATGATTCACACAGACACACACACACACACACACACACACACACACACACACACACACACACACACACACACACACTTGTCCATATTGGGATTAGAACACCTGCCTATCTAGGTATGTCTACTATAGTGTTACACAATTACCGCACATGTTACATAGCTTACTGAACTTTCACATGGCCAAAGCTCCTGATAACTGCACAGCTGTGGTAAAGTATTACAGGTAGCAGACAGTCTGCCTTCTGTTCCACCCATAAATCATACTAGTTATTTCTGTCTTGCACTTCAACTAGCATTATGGCTTGGCATTTCACCAGGTTATTTTATCAAGAAGTGTGGCACACCTGGGAGCCATCAGCAGTACTTGTTCATCACAGATGTAGCCCCAGTACTTACTAGTTATGTCCACTCCTCCTGGCATGTTTGAAGGGCAGTTGTCTGTGCTTTCACCCATTAACCTCGTGCACTTGTCCATTCTAGGGCACTAAAACTGCTTTCAAACAAATCAGACCAAAAAGTACACAATGAGGAACCTTGTTTGCAGACAGAAACGCCTCCGAGTCAAAAAGCTTCTTAACGCTTTTATTTTGAACAAACCAAAAGAGCGTTTTCGCCACAGACCACTGCAGCTTCTTCAGAGAAACAAGTTAGACAAAAAACACTCACTTTAAAAATACTACATCAGGAAATGACATATTCCTGTTTCCTGTTACCGAACAGTTGTATTTAAAAACACATACAAAGTGCTAAAAAGTTAAAGGCATCCCACATTTAGAATCATTTTTAAAAGTAGCACACAACAATAAGAAATGGATTCAATTATATGAAAAAGATCTCAGCGACTTAACAATAATATGGATGACAAAAAACAGATGTCATTACTATTTACAATAAACTACTATACAAAATATGTAAGTAGATCTATCGAGAAATATACTCTGATACTCACTTAAAACATTAAAAACAAATTTGCCTTATATGAGATGTGTATAAGGGATAAATACTGCTCATATTTGCTCAGGCTTAGTTTATTAAACATTCTGTTTGTGCTGTAACCATGCAGGACTAAGGAAAAAAGAAGAAGGGGGGGGGGAGGGAAAGAAAAGGAAAGGGAGAAATATCCTTTGCCCTGCGGAAAACACGTGCGACCTAAAAGATTCAGCACGTGAGAATCCATTGTGTCTTCCTACTAAGACCACTAAAACTAGGTTATAAACATGACTGTTAGGTTAAGCAAGCCCTGAATAGTAGACGGTCAAGTCAACTAGCTAGACCCAATGTGTTAGTGCAAGGTGCTGAAAACACACAAGACTGCCAAGTCATCCAATATGTGTTGCCTGATATACGGGTCAGACCTAAAGTCAGAGAAAACTATATAATAACAGTAGGTTTTACCTAAAATAACTTTTTAATTTAAGAACTGGGGCAATGTTGCAGTTAGTGTTAAGGCCAGGAAGGCAGAAAGCGTCCAAGCGCAACTGCCAGTCCAGCTCACAATTTTCTAGTATTAAAGATACAGGGCCCCCTCTGATTTTTAAGGGTACATGGTCTATAGCCATAAAGCTAAAACTATGTCCTGGGAACAATGCAATATGTTTGGCCAGTGCGTTGTCATCTTTACATGTCCTAATTGCATACAAGTGCTCATACATCCTATCTCGCAGTCTCCTGTCAGTTTTTCCGATGTAGAACCCAGAGCAGCAGTTGCACATAGCAATGTATATAACTGATTTGCTCTCACAATTAAGTGCATGCTTGATGACAAACTTCCTGTCCCTAACAAGGAATGTCTCCCCTGTTCGGACATTGTTACAGAAGTTACAGAATCCACATCTGGACATTCCTTTCCTTTTATAAAAACTATGCTGTTGAATATCCCTTTGTAATAGTTCCTTCAAATTTTAGATCGTTTAAAATAAATCTGGGTTCGTCTCCCAATTTTCCTGCTAATGATGGGTTTGAGGATATCAACCTCCAATTCTTACGGATGATGTCCAGAATTGCTTCTGAATTAGTACTAAAAATAGTGACGAAGCTCAAAGATAAATCTGTGTTTGATTCTCTGCGGTCAACATTGCTACCTATTAGACCACTTATAGGCACCTCATCTGTGAAACTACTAACTACACTGGAGGAGACCTTTTGTTTAGTCAATAAAGGGGTGTAGAAGCCTCTAGTTCTTTTAAGAGTAACTTCCTCAATAAGTTCACAAACCATTTTCTCAGGATAGCCACGGTTAGTGAACATTTCCTTCAGAAATGAACATTCCTTAACAAAATCCACAATGGTGCTGCACATTCTTCCTGCCCTCACCAGCTGTCCCTTCACTATAGATCTTTTCTGTTTGTGAGGGTGAAAGCTGGTGAAGTGCAGGAAAGAATTGCAGTATGTGGCTTTCCTAAAGACGGTGGACCTGAAGCACTGATGACAAATATCCTTCGTAAGTTTGACATCTAAATAATCCAGCTCGGTGGTAGAAAATTTAAAAGTGAACTTCAGGAACTCAGTGGAATTACTGATATTATCCACCAAGTTTTTCGCTTCCAATTCAGACCCCCTGAACAGGAGGAACATATCGTCAAGGTAGCGGGTGTAGAAGGTAACAGGGGCCATAATACCAGGGAGATCAGCCAAGATGTTTGCTTCCCAGTACCCCATTACATAGTTTGCCACACCTGCTCCACATGGGGAGCATGTTACTCTTAAAAGAACTAGAGGCTTCTACACCCCTTTATTGACTAAACAAAAGGTCTCCTCCAGTGTAGTTAGTAGTTTCACAGATGAGGTGCCTATAAGTGGTCTAATAGGTAGCAATGTTGACCGCAGAGAATCAAACACAGATTTATCTTTGAGCTTCGTCACTATTTTTAGTACTAATTCAGAAGCAATTCTGGACATCATCCGTAAGAATTGGAGGTTGATATCCTCAAACCCATCATTAGCAGGAAAATTGGGAGACGAACCCAGATTTATTTTTAAACGATCTAAAATTTGAAGGAACTATTACAAAGGGATATTCAACAGCATAGTTTTTATAAAAGGAAAGGAATGTCCAGATGTGGATTCTGTAACTTCTGTAACAATGTCGAACAGGGGAGACATTCCTTGTTAGGGACAGGAAGTTTGTCATCAAGCATGCACTTAATTGTGAGAGCAAATCAGTTATATACATTGCTATGTGCAACTAGGCTGCTCTGGGTTCTACATCGAAAAACTGACAGGAGACTGCGAGATAGGATGTATGAGCACTTGTATGCAATTAGGACATGTAAAGATGACAACGCACTGGCCAAACATATTGCATTGTTCCCAGGACATAGTTTTAGCTTTATGGCTATAGACCATGTACCCTTAAAAATCAGAGGGGGCCCTGTATCTTTAATACTAGAAAATTGTGAGCTGGACTGGCAGTTGCGCTTGGACGCTTTCTGCCTTCCTGGCCTTAACACTAACTGCAACATTGCCCCAGTTCTTAAATTAAAAGTTATTTTAGGTAAAACCTACTGTTATTATATAGTTTTCTCTGACTTTAGGTCTGACCCGTATATCAGGCAACACATATTGGATGACTTGGCAGTCTTGTGTGTTTTCAGCACCTTGCACTAACACATTGGGTCTAGCTAGTTGACTTGACCGTCTACTATTCAGGGCTTGCTTAACCTAACAGTCATGTTTATAACCTAGTTTTAGTGGTCTTAGTAGGAAGACACAATGGATTCTCACGTGCTGAATCTTTTAGGTCGCGTGTTTTCCGAGGGCAAAGGATATTTCTCCTTTCCTTTCTTTCCCTCCCCTCTTCTTCTTCTTTTTTCCTTAGTCCTGCATGGTTACAGCACAAACAGAATGTTTAATAAACTAAGCCTGAGCAAATATGAGCAGTATTTATCCCTTATACACATCTCATATAAGGCAAATTTGTTTTTAATGTTTTAAGTGAGTATCAGAGTATATTTCTCGATAGATCTACTTACATATTTTGTATAGTAGTTTATTGTAAATAGTAATGACATCTGTTTTTTGTCATCCATATTATTGTTAAGTCGCTGAGATCTTTTTTCATATAATTGAATCCATTTCTTATTGTTGTGTGCTACTTTTAAAAATGATTCTAAATGTGGGATGCCTTTAACTTTTTAGCACTTTGTATGTGTTTTTAAATACAACTGTTCGGTAACAGGAAACAGGAATATGTCATTTCCTGATGTAGTATTTTTAAAGTGAGTGTTTTTTGTCTAACTTGTTTCTCTGAAGAAGCTGCAGTGGTCTGTGGCGAAAACGCTCTTTTGGTTTGTTCAAAATAAAAGCGTTAAGAAGCTTTTTGACTCGGAGGCGTTTCTGTCTGCAAACAAGGTTCCTCATTCTAGGGCACTGTTGCAACTGCCTCATGTACATAGACAGCCCTCCCCTCTAAACTCCAAACACTCAGACCTGTGAGGGTTACCCATATATCACCCAATGTGAACATATGCACTCTCCAGCAAAGACTGGACTAGCAGGTCAAGAGGATAAGATCAACACCTGCACCACACCATGTGGAATATGTAGCTCACCATGACACCACTTTGACAGTCATGACATACAGTGAAAAGCCACACACCCACCTTCCCAGAGGCACTCAATGGACATTTAACCAATTAGCACAGACCAGCAAGGCAGATACCCACTCAGACACTGCGACATGGCACATGCCAAGGGACACATATTTAACCTAAACAGTGTGCCCCCAACCTAAGCTCCTAAGGCTAACCACCCTGACAATACAGTGATCATGGGTAATTCAATACTGAGGCACATACATCCCACTTAGTAAGTTGAATATAGAGCAGGTAACAGCCAAATATCTATCACATGCCAGCATCTAACACATGACACAGCCAGTCATGTCACTCCACGACAACCACGAGTATCACTCTGTATCCATGTGGGTGTGAATGACTTGGGACACACCTCCCTGGACTACAATCTCAGAGACATGGTTGGACTCTCTGATTATGTGGTCCAGGGAGGTGTCACTGTAGCCCTGGGCATTGTACCGCTGTCACCCAGAAAGATGCTCCAGTACTATCAACAGATGATTGACTGCAACATTGGCTTATGTGTAATGTGTCATTCTCAGGGGATTCAGAGCCTCTCTGCTTGGGATGACATGATTGACAGTACCCAATGACTTGCCATGGATGTCCTACATCTGTCACTGCTGGGTTGTCAGGTACTGGCTAAGTGTCTTGCCACCCCTATGGTGCCTTATTAGGTAGTGTTCCTAATGTTATTACCACCATAACAGCTACACATGTATGCAATCTGAGGGTCATGCTGCTCAACAGTGGACATCTAACTGTCAGGATGCAGTCACTCATAGCAGCCGTTGGAGTGGAGGACACATGTCTGCTATAATGGAGAGGTGGTTCACAGCAGCAGACAGCAGATCTGCAGTATCAGGCTATGACACATTCCACAGCTGTCAGCCCCCAAACATGGACCACACCACACCTCCACACCTCCACAAGTGGTGTTGTCTCCATATTCATTATGGATAGGAACACCTCCAGACTAGTATCCCATCATAATGCATTGGAGATTCTTCTGATACAACTGCCTTGGGATAATAGTGCAATCCAGGCCATAGCCTGCTATGGGTCCACATCTATGTCCCTAGACTGTCAATGCACATTCCTCAACACCCTGCCACTTATGATGGTCCAACGCTGCACTGACATAGTACGAGTCTTCAACTACCTCTCCATCACCTGGGGAATGTAGCCAAACATCAGTACAGTGGCCCAACACTTCTGGGATTCATCATTTCCATTGCCCTAGACCAGCTCATACTGACCCCTGGTGAGGATGCAACAACCTTGACTTGTGTTGACTACTTAAATATAGGACTGTTGCTCATCCACAGATGTAAATCCCTGCATGGTGAGAGTCACACAGGCTGTAATCAACATGGAACTCAACATGTTAGCCACACCCACCACAAAGATAACCACCTGGCAAAACCTCTCCAAAGCTGACTTTGCAGCCATGAAAACAGGGGTGGATGTCTTCACTGCACCCATGGCAATGGGAAATAGCTGCATGACTGTGGAATCATACACATAGGCACTGTACAAACAGGTACATGAATGCATGGTACTAGCCAGAGCCAAGAGAACCCAGACAATGTCCTCCAAACACTGGGAGACAATGTGATGGTCCCCTGCCATTGCTAAAGTGTACATCAGAAGGAGGACATTGTTGCAGGGAAAGGTGGTGTCCCATGATAGTTGAACTCCCTTATTAGCCTCAAACACAACTTTGGATCCCTCATGGAATCCCTGACAGGCATCTATGGCAGCAGAGATGCAGCAGACACTGACGACAGTCACAACAGCCTTTGATAGTTACATCAACAACCTCCACAGCATTAAACACAAGTGGTGCGAGTTACTGCACAATGCTAATACCTATCCTGAGACAAGAGATATTGGCCACAGTCTTGACAACACATTCAGTGCCAGCTTTACCCCTCTCACCCCCACAAGTCAAGTTCTGAGTGTTCTCACATGCTGTATCCCATTTCTGTTCTAGGCATGTGTGTGTCACCAGGATGTGGCCCTGCAGCAAGGCTATGGGGTATGGTAGTGTGGTAACACATCCACCATGTCATAGGCAGGGTACAGTATGTGGACGGTAATCCATTGTCTGTAACACAGTGATTCCATATGCCTCACAGATTATAGGGCTGAGGGTTGTACATAGGTATATGGTGATTTACATAATCTGTTGTAGAATGGAGAATGGTACATTTTCTGGTTTGGACACACCTCCAATTGCTAATAACCACAGCCACAGGGGATATTCATCAATCAAATACACTGGGATTACTATTCACTCTCTCTCACACACACACACACACACACACACACACACACACACACACACACACACACACACACACACACACTTGCCAGTACTGAGGTCCATAGGTTCATTGCTTCATAGGTGTGTAGTAGGTGAATGGGCCTGAAGGCATCAAGCCACATGAAAATAGTCCCCAGTGTGACTCAGGACTATAGTCACTGGAGTGGTACCCGGGGGTGGGTATTGTATTCCCCATCCACTCATCCAGATTTCTATTGTGGGTGACCAGTGATGTGCACTGCTTCCAATGTATGTGATTTGTATTCCATAACATGGAGAGTGTCTGGGTTGTGCACATGTCCCACATGCATGTTCTTTGAAGTGTAGAAGTGCGCTTGAGGTCTCTGGGGCATGTTGTATGGACAGATTGGTATCTTCTGATGTATCATTCCTGACCTCGTTTGGTGAGACCTGGGTATGTAACTGAGGTAGTGATTGCACCAACATTGACAATATGATTTGGGAATTCATTGGAGTTATTGGCATCTGTCCATACAGGGCATGTGTATAAGGCATGGTATTCCCTTTGTGGGGTACTTTTGCAGTCTCTACAGTTGTTGCAGGCATCCAGTGGGGAACATGGCAAAAGGACCACTGCACACATTGATTGGGCTACTGAGGGGATGGAACATGGTGCCATGCCCTTTTACTTGCTGGATAACACATACTCAGTCAGGAGATGTAACACATCAAAGTACTTTCTGATGTCAGTGGTACTGTTGTGGTCAACAGGCATGTAGCCCACTGCAATCACACCGTGGGTACTATCTGTGAGGCAATATGCAAGGGAACTACCGATATAGTGGTAGTTGCCTAGCCAAGTCTGTCTGTGTATGATTCGTGAGTGGAGAGTGGTCTCTGAGTATTAGAAGGGTTGACTATATTGTTCACTTATCCATACTGTCACATAGTCATTGCACATGGCACTAGACATTTAGGGCTGTGGATTGTCTACACCAGCCTCTACAGTGTTTGACAACTGTTGGCCTTGTAATGTGGACATTGGGACATATACTAGGTCCTCAACATAATAATTTAGCAAAACCCACCCCCCCCCAGTGGATCCTGTTATTACACGATCACACCAACCCCCCCCACAGGATACTGATGAGAGACACACATACACACTTTCCATTACTAAGCTTTGAACCCCCTACCTAGCTATGTATTGCTACTACAGTGTTACACATTTATCACATGCACCACAGAGCTTATAAGATGGATGTTTTCCCAAGATTATTCTAAGATGAGGAACATCACCAGCTTTTGTAAATACTGACATTGGGTGATGTAGGGGGTGAAAATTCCAAAAAACATTTTACCCTACATGCACATTTACATTTGCCAGGAGTGAGGTTCAAACCTCTATCTAACTATCTTTTCAGACCATTATGTTACACATTTACCACATGCACCACTGACCTTACATGGGTTAGGGTTGCCAACAGGTACTTCTATGGTGAATGATAGCTGCAGGACTGCTAAAGACAGGCACTGAAATGTGTACTGAGTGTAAATGGGGCCAAAATATTTTAGATATGGACATATGTACACACACAAACTCTTGCCAGGAATGTGATTCAAGCCCCTACTAATGTAGATATTGCTATTACATTGTTTCACATTTATTGCGTGCACCACAGAGCTTACCTGTTGGAGAGCTGTGCAAAGGTATCTTTGAAGGTGAGTGACATCAGCAGCAATGCTAAAGGAAGGGTAAGGGAAGTGTCGTAAGTGTGAATGACCACAAAATCAGGTCTCTACAAGGATACATACACTCTCTGACACAAACACTCACATTTACACAGTTTCCAGGATCAGGACTGAAACTCCTACCTAACTAGTTTGCTACACTATAGTATTATACACTTATCACAAGTGCCATGAAGCTTATATGTTGGAGAGCTGTGCAAAGGTATCTTTGAAGGTGAGTGACATCAGCAGCAGTGCTGAAGGAGGGGTAAGGGACGTTTAGTGAGTGTGAATGGCCTCAACCACATTCATCTAGAAACACACAACACACACACACACACACACACACACACACACACACACACACACACACTCTCACACAACTTTACATTTTACAGGAATGAGATTACAACTGCTACATGGATACCTCTTTGTATTGTAGCATTACACAGTTATCACAAGCACCACTGAGACTATAGGGCTGAGGGCTAACCAAAGATATTTCTGCAGTTAATGACATCAGTACATCATGTGATATAGGCCAATGGGGTGTGTAGTAGGTGGGACAGGCCTCATAATGGGATTCTCTCTGTCGCTGTCTGTCTTTCTCTTCCCCACGTCTCAGTGTGTGTATGTTTGATATATTATATTATGTTGGCCTTAGATATGTGTGAGTATTCCTATCCAATGTGTGCGTGTGAAGTATCAATGGTGTACACTTTGGTGTGTGTGCACAGACAACTGTGATTAACCAATATCTGTAGTCCACTGTGTTGTGAGACATGGGCTTCATTTCTCTAACTGAAGGAGCATGCCCAGTATGACCATCTATATTGAGTGTGTGCATCCATTCCAGGGATAGCTGGACTCCAGTTCAGGCTTTTTTGTACTACAGCTACACCTAGCAACCTGCTTCTGCAGGATATCTGTAGATAGGTTGCCAATATGGAGTCACAGTGGGCTTAACATATGGGTGATACTGTAAGTATTGCTGTCTGTGCTGCTTGTGTGACATGTTTGGTTGTAGAATAGATTTTCTGATATATGTACTGCTTTACACTGTGATGTGTCATGTCGTCAACTACTGACAGTTATCATTCTTTGCTCACAGTTATTTACTGGGAAATGCAAGATGAATGAAGCTGAGACCAATATTCTGAGACATATAGACTACAAATTCTGGCACACTCCTGCCATTGTGGAGGGGTAGCTACAGACAATAGACTGCTGGTTCTGTGTAAATGGTCCAGCACCTTGTTAGTATGTTGGCTGGGGATCCTTTCCTTGTGCTTTTCTCAACTGCATGGAATGGCCATATCCTGCTGGGGCCATACCTCTCAGCTGTACAGATACACCCAGGGTATCCAGAGGCAGGACTCATATATCTGGTCAGTTTAACATCACATAGTGGTTTACAAGCAGTTCTGTGGCTATTCATTCATGGGTTTGCAGTTGGGAGTAGTATGGGTGGACATTAGAGTTTCAGGCTTCACACACTCCACGACATCCATGCTTCTACACCCCCCCCCATTATTCTCTCCTTCACCTAACATTATGTAAGCAATATCTCAGAGGTATTCCTATAGTTGGGCCTTTATCCCAGTAGTATTTATGGCCTGGTCCACAGTCTTTGCAGTAGGACATGGGGAGGCATGCTACTGGCATTTGTCAACATGGCTTTGCATTTGTTTTCTGTGTTAGGTTGTTAGTTGGGACCCCTGACATTTTGTACATTGGCACTATGGGTGATGCATGGGCCTTTGCCAGAGGACCGTAGGCCATTTGAGAGTGCTGCAGGCCATCTGCTACTGCATTTCTACATGAGATTGTTGTAGGGGGGGGTGCAAGCCTGCAGATTTTAACATTTGAAATGACTGTACTGGTATTTCGGTTACTCTGTTGGCTTCCATTTCATATAATATTGTGACCTATCATGCAGACAAGAGGCATATCAGTAGAGTGCACATATTAGATCTTAATGGCATATATTTCAGTTTCAGACTTCTTACCCTTCAGAACTAGAATGCAACTGCCAGACCTGTTGTAGTATGTCTGTGTGGGTCTGGTGATGGGCTGCTCACCATTGCCATCATTTGAGGGCCTTAGCCCACCTTTCTTCATGGTCATCTACACCTGTCCTGCTGAGTGAAGCTGGTGGTATGCATGTGACTTCCATGTGTGTGACCTATTGTCACCCATGGTTCTTTGGGCTATCACTTGTACTGTGGTGGGGGTTGTCACCTTGTGTCGTGCTGCCTAGTATGTTGACACCAGTATTTGTTATGAATTTCCTGCTGTCCCATATAGCCATCTGCTGCTATCCCATTCAGTTACCCAATTCCCTTGCATGCTTGCATCCATATCATACATACAAGTATGAGAACATACTACTCCATTCAGTAATTGATAGGAAGAGTGACCTACCTTGTTTCTGGGCCAATACTGAGGACAGCGCTGGAGGGCTGACTATGTTGGATGCACATAGTACACTCCCCATACATTGTAAAGCTCCGGTAGTGTCATGTTTGGCATCCCTTTTACTGTATGTGTGAGCCAGAGAGGTATCAGTCCCTGCGTCCCTACAGTGTCAGTGTGTGTGCTATGCATTGCCTCTTTGCCAAGGCCTAGGCATACTGTGCATGCCTCCTTCTGCCTTCAGGGGCAGGCTCAGGATGTTCCTCCTCCGAGTCCCTCTGTGCATGTGCTGGCCTTGGCAATGGAGGGGGGCTGTGTGGCACTGCCCCATGCTGTTCCTGCTGCAGCTGTTTCCATAGGATCATACTGTGTAGCATGGCACATACTATGAACATTTGTGTACATGTAGCTGGAGAGTACTGCAGGGCTCCACCGGATATATCACGGCAGTGGAACCGTGACTTGAGCATCCCTAACACACACTCTACAATGATCCTGGTTTGTGCTTGTGCCTCATTATGGTGTTCTTGTTTAGCTCTGTGTGCATTTCTGATGGGTGCAATCAGCCATGGCTCCAGTGCATAGCCAGCATCCCCCACTAGATGGCCATATAGAATGTCCCCCCTGGCAAACGCCTGATACAGCCGTGAGCAAAGCCAGATGTGGGAGTAGTGATAGCTTCCAGAGTTGCCAGCACACACATTCATGGTAATGCCCTGGGCATCGCACACAACCTGGCAGTTGATGGAGGGGAAGCCCTTGTAGTTTATGTAGACCTTGCCCCGCTCACCGGGGGGTGCTTTGATGTGGATGTGCGTGCAGTCTACAGCACCAACTACCACATGGTATTCTGTTATGTGGTGGAAGAGACGCATACGTCTGGTCAGCACCTTATGGGCAGTGGAGAAATATATGTGCTCCTTGGCATGTTGTGTCATGGCATCCAGGAACCTGCCTGGAGTGCATACTCGATTTATCCTATAGATAGCAGTGCCTAAATCCCCCAACATATTCTTATTAACTATCATATCTAAGAACTCAATGGGAGTATCAGACCATTTACAACTAAACTTAAGAAATGATGTGGTAATGTGTAGAAATTCAATAAAATCACGTGATGTTCCCATCTATATCAAAAAGGTATCATTGACAAAACACCTATAAAAGCAAATATTTTCAGCAAAAGGATTGCCATTCAAGACCTGTTCAAGTTCCCATTGTGCTAAAACATGATCATCATGGGATCTACCTCACTGAGTTTTTTTGGCTTGTTAAGTGTTTAAATGCTGTGATTTTATGTAGTGTATATGCTCTGATGAAGTGGTGTTTGCTGTGAAAGTGCTTACCAATATTTTTGTTGCTAAATTTCATTGGATTTTATTCAGTCGTGGTGGTAGAGTGTTCCTTTCATAGATTTTTGCTGTACTTCATTGATATCACTGACCTTTGCCACTGATTCTACTATTTGCATGTGTATTCAACTACAAAAAGCAATAATATGCAGTGTGAAACCTGAAAGTCTGGCCATCCTTGGATGGAAAAGGAATCATCATAGATCTGACAAAAAGGACAGGTATGTGGTATATTATAATTATGTGTGTGTGCGTGTCTTTTTGCTGTGTGCTTGTATTGTGTGGGAGAGTGACTGAGGGACAAGGGTGCCCGTGCTTACACAATATGGCCACAACAGTTTAACGAGTTTAATTTGGGTGCTAAACCTAGCTTTAATGGATAACCAATTGCAACAGCTCTATTTGACTAAATACACAGAATCTGCTATGAACAAAACACATGGCCATACACTGAGCTTCTACCAGTGGGAAATCAAAAACAACTGTTTTTCATTTTTTTGATTTTTGAATAAACAAACCCTAGCCTCAAGCAGTCAAATTGACCATGCACCCTTTTTTTCTCAAAACCACACCATGCCATCACTCAGTACTCTAATTAATGTATTGATGTGCTTGGTAGGATTCACTTCATAATCTTGAAATACTGACATCTCGAATTTCAGTATCTTGAGACCATGAAGCCGAAAATCCATAAAGTCGAAACCCCAGCAGCACAAAATACTTCTACACTAAACAAACCACAGACACAAATACAAATATACACATCCCTACACATACGCAAACACCTACCCTACATACAAATAGGGTGGCAAGCCCTCCCCCTGCACCCTCCATGTGGGGGGCTGCATCTGCCACATCCCCTCTTAAATATACTAACTCCGAGGTTGCACTACACAAACACGCAAAAACACCACCACACAAGCTACATTCCCCTTGCACACACACATCACACTAACAAAACACATAGACACACACTAAAGCCTCTACCCAAAACCTGTAAAACACAAACACTTACCTACATCACCAACCACCCACTCACACACCGCAACACCAGAACAGCTAATTCAAAATCTCCAAACTTCGGGATTTTGAATTTTGCGCTTCTGGGATTTCGGTATTCTGCACTTTCACCCTTCTGGTCTTGGGCTACTGAAATTCAGGATTTCAGTAGTTCAAGATTCTGAAGGGAACCCGCTTGGTAACACTAAATAAGAACATTATGCATGTTTTTATATATTGCCAAGTAGAACCTGAGAGAGAGAGGCATACATCTGAGTTTTCAGAAAAGAGTCATCGGTGTAAATAAAGTCAATATTTTAGATATGTATGGTCTTGGCTGAAGGAATAAAGTCAGATCTTGAAAAAGTTGATATCAAGACTGTGACACTGCTCTCTGTAATCCTGGAGTGTCCGATACATGGAAGCATCTCATATGAATTTTAAACTGTCTTTTAGTTTTTCCAGTTAGAAATGTTCATAATAACAAGTAACTAAATACATTTTTGTACTTTAAATAATAAGGCATTTATACTACTTATTCATTTTATAAATGTTAAGCTTTTTCGTTTGTTTAATATATTTGTACATGTAGTGATGTTCACATGGCAAATATCCCTTTGAAAAAGAAGCAGTACGTCCAAGCTATTAGTTATGATTATTAAATGTTCTGCCCTCAGTGCACAATCCTTTCCATTATGTGACTGTAAGTTGCTATTGCGTTGAAGAATGTGTGTTTCTATAGCTACTCCTTGACTACAAATGCTCAATGTGTATATGTCGTAATAACCCCAACCTGCTGGGATTTTACTGTTTTTATCTTTTTATTTTTCTCTGAAAGGGTACTGCAAACCATGTCAAGTACTTTTGCTATATTCTGATCTTCTTCAGTTTCCTGGTACCATCTATGGACAAACCTGGATTCATTCTGTTGTAAACAGTTGTTTTATATAAGTAAAGTCTATTGACAATTATAAAATATGTAACTGGGGCATTTTTACTATGAGTTTTGGGTTAAAATTTGTTTGAACAATGTTGCAGTCCTAACTCTTGACTTCTGTAGTATCAGGATTTAATGTCCCATCTTCATTCATAGAAATAGAAAGTTCTAGGTATAGCAGACCTCTTTGACTTATACTTCTTTCAAAATTTAAATGTTTACATCATTCATTGATATATTATAGTATTTTGCCCCATTTAGATGGATCACCTATCACACCCCTCAACTGTACAGATTTTCGCAGAATGTCCAGATTTTTGCCTCATATTTTTGGCCCGCTTTTCATAAAAGTGTGGTTTTCCAGCAAAATAGTGGCAAATTATTAAAGACTGAAGTTAGAAAATAATGATAATCATTTGAGTTTCTGACTTCATACCCTTTAGAAGATTCATGCCAATGCAAAACTTGTTATCCTATCAACTTTCTAAGTTTGTAAGAGCAATATTTAAAAATTGTCCCTATTTTTGGGCCTTTGTCCCACTTTTATTCATGGCTTTCTCCAGATTTCTTGCTCTAAGAGGTTGAGCAGAATGATCACCTTACAATATGAATAATATGTCATCTAGGTATTAATTAGCACTAATATTCAAGCTGCATTCTAAATGAAAATATCCTGACAGTTTCGAAGTAAACAGCAATTTGAAAAGAAAGGAAATCATTGACCATTGTCTGGGGTTTGAACCTAGGAGCCCCTGTATTCTGTGATGTTGCCACTGCCACAGGACCAACAAAGAGTCTCTGGACTGTTAGGTACTCAGTTTCTCCTATCAGCTAAGAAATCACCATGACTGGAATTTTTTGAACACATGTGCATCCAACGAATCCTTCAAATCTCATATTAAAAAACGCAGCTGAAGCATTATTTTTAACCGGTTGCCTGACTTACTCCTTAATACTGCAGACTGCTTCTCCTCTTTTAAACCATGAGTCTAGCACAAACCGCACAACTTTTCACTTCATGCTTTAATATGCTCTGGCGTTCTGTTCTATTCTGCTCCAATGAATTATGGGATGGCAAAGAGTAGAAAGTGGGGCTTTTTTATAGTGTTGCTGTGGGCTGTGTAGTTATTTATGTAGATATTAAAGATATGTTTCTTTACTCAAATAATTTCTTTATTAAATAAAGAAAAACCATGGACTGTGTCCCATATACATAAGTGGTAGGCACCATGAGTATGAAGTAAAAAATACTCATGGTGTCATTTAATACATTATTTAATTTTTAATAAAAAATAGGTTTTGCTAACAATCATTACGTTCATCACATGATTTAACTAAAATGAGTTAGCAGTGCTGTACATAGCATTTCTAAATGTATCTCTTTTATGACATATAGTAAGTAGCTGGCCAAGGACCCCCTTAAGCTGCGGATCCCATGTAGTCACAAACATCATCCCTATTATAATCTGTAGCTGTGTCTGGCATCTGCCTGTGCAAAACTGCGTTAAAAGGCTCTACTGATTTGTCTCATAGGATCTCAGTTTTATTTTGAAGTTTAAATGTCACACAAGCAGATGACATTGGCCATAGCAGCACACACACACAGACTGCTAGTCTGTTTAAAACCTTGAATTGTTTAAGCCTTTATTTATGTGGCTGCCCCTCCTCTGTTGTTAGTTTCCTGTATGGTTCTCAACTCTGTTGTCATATGTATTATTAACGCTTCATTTTTTACATAGCTGTCTCTCCAAGTTATTTATTACTTGCCTTCTGTGTGTCTTACATTGTTGAACTTCACCTGCTAACTATATTGCTTGTATACAATCTTTGTTCTCTGTAACTTAACTTCACTGATAAATTCAGTTGATAACTTTTGCTTTCTCAGAAAAGGTGTAACCTTTTGTCTTTCTCTATCTTTCTTTACTTCCTTCCCTACCCGCAGCCGGAACAGACAGCTACGTGAAGCTTTTATTTTCTTTTTGAACTGATGAATCCAACATCTCATCATATTAGTATTTTTGTACATTATGCTGTTATAGACCCTGTTTGTGGAAGCAATCTCCTGTTAACAGATCACAAGCATGCAGGGGAAGTGTGTAAAATGGTGTAGGAGCATACTGAAATTTTGAAACATGAGGGATGTGTTTGTACAACTGGAATGACATCTTCATAGGTCCATAGGTGTATACTAGGTCAGTGACCACTATGGCCATAATAAGCCTAGCCTTGCAACCCACAAAGTAGAATTGAATAGGGGGTGATTTACTGACTGCTCTGTCCATCGGAGACATGAGTGCCAGAGCAGGAGGAAATTTCCATATACCCACTGACTGGTCCAAGTTGGGCATAAATAACAATAAGAGGAACTCTGCTTCACATGGATAGGGACCCATTTCCAGAGAATACAAATTCTTTGAGAAACATATCTCTCTCTACAACAAGTCCTGTGTATGTTGCAAGCAAAATGTAGGTCATTTAATCAAGTAGTTCTGACACTATTTATTTTGCATATGTGCAAATTTTACACCAAAACAGGATCCAGGGCTGCCTTGTATGCCAGGCAAAGATCACTTATCAGAAATCTGCATGATACCAAACACAGAAAGAGGGATTTGTGGCATTCAGCATAATTCAATGTGTTTACTACCTGCATTCTTTTTGTAAGGAATTTTTGTGGCTGTTTCAGTTGCTGCATGTGTCTGGTCAGATATATACTGAAGGAGGCATTATACTTTATGATGGGTCCGATGAGGACTGAGTACAGTGGTATGATGACTTCTCTGGGTCTAGATGTCATGCCCTTGCTTATAAGTAGAGGAAAATAGAAGGATTTTTTTATTACCTTGGACACATATTGGTCAAAGCCTAAGTTGCTATCTTCATGATTTCCCAGATCCCTGACTAGTGAATCAACTTTAGGGGTGTTTTATTGATGACATAGTTATCCACAGTGTCTGACTTCCCAAAAGGTACTATAATGCATTTCTTGGTACTAAGTTTTAACACATGACTTTGGCATCAAGCATTTGTCTGCACTAGACGTCCCTGAAGGGTGTTCTCATCTTTAGAGGATTCAATGACTGCTCCCATTTTGCAGCCATCTGCAAACGTGGTTAGCCATTGATCTTTGACATTGGCTTTAACATCCAAGTCATAGATGTCAAACTGGAATGGGCCTAGCACAGAGCCCTGGGACACCACTGGTGACCGGCCTGCATGTGGAGGCTGTCTCATTGATTCTTACCTCCTGGGTCCTATCAGCATGTTATAAAGGTGTTAATAGTTATTTCCATAAGTTTGTTGACAATGACAGAATGGACTATTGTATCAAATGCTTTAGCAATACTTAGGAAGGCAGTATATACCATTTTCCCCTCATCCATTGTCTTAGTGACATTTTCAAATAAGTCCACCAGATTCAACAAGCATGACCTTCCTTTGACAATGCCAAACTGGGATGGATCCAGTATCTGAAGATCTCTTGTGTCCTTGTTGATAATTCCCATGATAACTCTTTCCATGACTTTGCAAATAAGACTAGCCAGAATAATGGGTCTGTAGTTTCCAGGATCTGTTGAACTTCCTCCCTTATGAAGGGGAATATAGTCAGTTCTTCATTCACATGGCACAAAACCTGTTTTAAGATTATAGTTAAATCAGATGTAGAGTGCATTTGCTATAAACAGTTTCCTACAATAAATACAGTATGATAACATAAATGTGAAATTGTTTGTTTATAAAATTGCCTGTAATATTAAGCCATAACTTTCTCATACATTATTGTATGTAAAAAGTCAAATAAATCTTCAGTGCCATTTCGTTCATTGCTAGTGATGCATCAGTTGTAAACTTTCCATCTCCTTAAGTGATATAGACAATGGCACAGCAGTTTAAGTTCCCCTGCACTGATATACTAAGTTGTGCTGCTGCACCATTTTGCAATTTGTAGTCATGCACATTGCCACAATGGCAACATCTTACTGGGGAATAAATATGACTATAGACCATTCAGCTGAGCAGTTTTTATACTGCTCAGTTAACCACCTCACCAAGGTACACTTTGTAGTAGAGAAGCACATTCTGCCCACCCAGTATGATGGATATACATACGCACACACACATGTGCATTCTCATATGCTTCAGAGATGCTATCTGGGGATAGTTGGAACAGAGCCATGGTATAGATCCTGATGCTGCTTTGCCTGGTCAACCTGCATGATAGCATATATGCATATACAGATGCATACTACACCTACAGACATTCTAACACAAACCATTTCACAGTAAATACACACACACACACACACACACACACACGCACGCACGCATGCACACACACACACACACACACACACACACACACACACACACACACACACACACACACAGACACACACACACACGCACACGCACACACACAAATACACATACACATATACATATCCAGTATGTGTACAGTCTGCAGGCATGATCTTCCCTCTCATACAAACCACAGGTCACATCAGGCAGCACTAACATTCATGCACACACAAACACACAATTACAATAAGCATTCATGTACACTCACAGGTCCACAAACACACTGTTCTTGCATGCCAACATGCACGTGCTCACACAAGGACACATACTCACATACACACACGCACACAACTACACACTCCTATACACTCATTCTTTACTATCTGCTTGAATCGGTCAGTATGTGCAGGTTAAAGCTGTTGTGCTCACCTAAACAAATCCCCCACACTGACATACAAAGATGTACACATTTTTACACTGCTTCTCAGGCTCATGGAGTATACAACTTCTCTTTAAAGTTCTCAGGCACTGTTATCCTTCCTTTATTGTATTTCTGTTTCCTTCCTACAGTAAAGGAAAACAAATGGCATTAGAGAACTTACTACAAAGAGGAAAGGACAGAGGTGCATACAGGAATGAAAGCAAGGCAGGAAAGACTTGATGAAGATATACCTGGCAACTTGTCTCTATATGCTGGCTGTAGTGTTTGGTAAGCTTTCTCATTTCTGTTAAACTTCTAGAAAATAACTTGCACAGCTTGTACAATAGTTGCACTACTTATCTCATTTTGTTTATCTAGCAGAGTAGTTAACCACATTGAGTATTTACCTTAACTGGCTGTTAGTTTCTATGTGCTGATTCACCATGTAAACCTGTTGCATTCTGGGAGTGCTTAGCCAAGCCTGAGCTTAAGCTTTTCTGTTCTATCTGCTCTTCTTTCAGCAGACACCTGTTGTATTAGTCAAATGAGAAAAGGCTTATATACAGTAATGAAGTACACCTGCTTAATATCAACCTAGTGTTATCTTTCACTTGGAGAGCCAGGTAAGATATTAAATCCTTAAAGAAAAGATAGATAGATAGATAGATAGATAGATAGATAGATAGATAGATAGATAGATATGGAGACAGGGGATCTCTACAGTTAAAACAATTTCATTCATTTAGGTTATCACTGTATTATTCTGGAAAATGTTTGCTGAATACAGTTTTTTAATGCCTGAAAACTGAAATGAACACTCCGGCTGTGCAGGGCTATAACATCTTCCACACATTTAGACCAGTTACTGTGCTATAGGGTAAACAAGATGGAGGAGTATTGAAATACATCCAGAAGACACTCACTCCAAGACTGGTAAAGCAGCATGATACAGTAGAGTGTCTTCATGTCCAAATGACCATCAGAAAGGTCCCGTACCATATATTAGTTAGCTATCGAATTCCCTCTGTGACAAAAGGAAGCCAGCACACCTATCTGCAGGAACTAAAATCACTCCGTATTAAATCACAACAACATCTTGGATGTTGTCCTTACTAATATGGGAGCATCTTGCACCATCCCTTGTTTATCATCATCAGTTGTTAGGTCTGACTATAAAGCAGTATCTTTAGAAATAAAAGTGAAACCCTTCCACCCAATGTAGACTGTACTTTAAGACAAACTACTTACTCCTAAGTGATACATTGGCAAGCTTGAAATACTCACCAGACTTAGATAACTCCACCGAATATGCAGAAATTTGCACCACCATACAACACCAGCATGACAGCAGATACATAGATACAACTGTACCTTATAGGAATACGTTCAGGGCAAATCCCAAAACCAAATGCACATGGTGGAACCATAATATCAACAAGATTTATAATAAAAGGATAAGAATTTTGACCAGAATTAAGAAGAGTAATTCCCAGAATGTTAGAGCCCTTGTCAATGAAATAAACAAGTGAGTCCAGAGCTTAGTAAAATCCATCAAAGCCAAGTTTGAGGCTAAAATATCTACCCAAGCCAAAGACAGTCACAACACATTTTTAGTTGTTTGTAATCTCAAAAGCACAATGCAACAATGCACTGATCTGGAACTTAAAATATAGCAAACTGTTAGAAAAATATGTATTTGAACATATATAAAGTGCTAGTTTAAAAGCAAATAGTATATAATGCATTTTATTCTATTAATAATATGGCAATAAGAATGATTTTACATGTAATTGCTTGAAGCTTTGGAACTGCAGTGTACTTGAACTCTGACCCTGGCAGTAGCCAGCTCAGCAAGCTTATGTTTTTCACTAATGATTATCTGTTGGGTCAGGAAATTAAATGTATAAAGCATTGAAAATCTTCTTCTCCTTCCTCTGGGACAATTGGCCTTGTAAATGTTACCAAGATAAGACACAGCTGTTGAGAAAATGTTGCAAGAAGAACAAAGAAGTGTATTACAAGACTGAACCAACTATTGTATTCGAGCAGGCCTGAAACCTTGAAGGAGTAACATTTACAGAAAGACATTATAAATGACCAGGTGCTTTGCAAGGCTGTATTATTCCCAAGGGAAAGCTTTTTTTAAAAATATAACATCAGCAATCTTTATGAATAGAATACTGTTAGTAAAAGTGATGTAGATGCCCTGTGACTAGCCACATCAGTAAGGTGGGCAAAACCTGAATGAAAACACTATAAAATATTCTGTACTTCCTGCATCATGTCAGACAAAACTCTGTACTTGTATGTTTTTTTGCCTCCTGGTGTACACTAGTAAACTTTTGCATCTGAGCCTCCTGTGTTGTTATCTTTGTTTTTATTTAACAGTTTGGTCCTTCTTGAATCGGAAACCCTCAGACAGCTACAGATCAGAGTGTACCGGTGGTCGAACACTGTGCAGGAGAAGCTACCGAAACGATTCTTCTTGAAATACAAAGACCTCCGACTGAATTGTCGTTTTGAGAGGCTGGCCACTTTCTGATCTGTGGCCGAAGAGCGGTCTCGAACTGGTCGACTCAGGAGGCTCAGGTAGGAAGATATTTGCCTTTTTTCTGTTTTAGATCAGGGACTAGGTTGCAGTAAATACTATTGTCAGAAAATGTGTTATACAGATCAGGGACAAAAGGAAATTACTGTATATTTTGTCAGAGATCAGGGAAACAGAATAAGGTAGGCAGTCATTCTAGGTAAACTGTGTAAGGAACTGAAATACCACGTGGTGAAAAGGGTTACGTAACATTTTCTTTTAGTATGGGAAATCAGTGCACTAAAACATCACGAGATCCGGTCCTAACTGAAGACGCAAAATATATGCAATTACAACGGGCTGATAATGTAAGGTATTATACAAAATGGGTTAATAAATATGGATTTGATGGTAAATTAGATAAAATTTCATTAGTTAAACTTTTAAAACAACTTAAATCTGACGCAGAAGGTCAGGCAAAAAAACAACAACGATTAGGCATTCCTCAGGCACACAGGTGGATTGAGGAAGTAAACCGAAGGGAACAAAAAACTAAAAATGCTAAGACATTATTTTTAGATAAAGAGGATAATGATATAGTAATAGCAACGGCTCCTCCTCCCCCACCCCCTCCGATGCCTTTTTCAGGATATGAAGCAGGAGGACAAGCTGGTCCACCTCCACGTTATCCTGATGTCACAAGAACACTAAAACCATTTGTTAGAGATCCTATTGAAACTAGGTCCCGGACACGTAAAACACTTGGGGACACAGACTTGTATCAAATAGGGAGAAACACACTAGAGGAAAATGTGGAAGAAATCTGTCTACTAATTGAGGTACCAAATCCTCAGGCAGGACAGGAAGGGCAGGACCCAACTCTTCTAGTATACAGACCATGGACACCGGAAGATATTCGGAAAGCTACAGAGGGAATACCCCATCCAAAAGTTAATTACGCAAAGTTTTTACAAGATTTACAAGGTATGAGACTAAGTTACCACTTGAATGGGGAAGAAGTAGAAAAGGTAGTTAGACAGATTGTGGGTCCAGACTGGCACATGATTTGTGGCACCTGGAATCCTCGTAATGCAGAGCTTAAACCACTCCCACATAGTGATGCAGAACTAGACAACAGAGTAAAAGGTCTTACAGACCGAATTTCTGAAAAATGGAAACCTAGAGCAGATTGGACTTGCATTAACCAATGCATACAACAAGAGAATGAAACTGTAGATGGGTACTATGGTAGATTATTGGAATGTTTCAATAACCATAGTGGTATGGCTATTCCTGAAAATCAGACACATGATACCTCGTATGAACAGCAACTGAAAAATGCGTTTTTGAAAGGTTGCATTGCACCTATCAGTAGCTTTATTACGAAGCATATGATAGATCATCGAACAAGTAGGCTACAAGCCTTACTTGAATATGCTAGACATGCTGAAAGACACTTTAATAGTAAAAAGAAAAAGAAGACACAAGTCTTCACTGCTGAAGATGGAGCTGAGGTTTTTGTAGTACAGTCCGGTAAAAAGGGTAAGAAAAATGCCCAGGGAAATAGACAATCTGACAAACGGTCAGAAGATTTTGAAGAGAGAAAAAAGAAAGGTGAGTGCTTTAAGTGCGGAAAGAAAGGACATTTAGCAAGAGATTGCAGGCTAAATAAAGAGGTGACTACAGAAAGTAAAGGTAATGAGGACTGACTATATGATAGTGTTGAAAGTCAGAAATCATCAGGAAAGGCTAACAAACAAAGGACAAATGTAAACGTAGTAGAAGGAACAGAGGAAGTGCAAGCAGATGTAGAGGATGAAGAAAGTGAAATTTTAGATTTGGCATTACTGAGCTTGGAGCTCTATCTGGCAGACACAAAACCGGAAGTTACACTTCTGGTGGAGGGAAGGGAAGTAAAATTCCTGTGTGACTCAGGAGCGTCACAAACTTTGATACACCCCTCCAAGTTACCAGAATATTCCGAATCACCTGATTATATATTAGTAAAAGCAGCAAACGGACAGCTATATAGGGAACCACTCTCCCATGATATAGCATTAACTGACCCTGTTTCAGGTATGACTCAGAAAAGTAAAATTGTAGTTTCTGCAAAATGTCCAGTAAACTTACTGGGAAGAGATCTTATGCAGATATTTGGCATAGCAGTAGTTCCCACTATGAAGGGTATGGTAGGGAACCACTCTCCCATGATATAGCAATAACTGACCCTGTTTCAGGTATGACTCAGAAAAGTAAAATTGTAGTTTCTGCAAAATGTCCAGTAAACTTACTGGGAAGAGATCTTATGCAGATATTTGGCATAGCGGTAGTTCCCACTATGCAGGGTATGGAGGCACAAAGACAAATGGATACTTTCGTGGTGCGACCGGAGGGTGAGACTTTTTACTGGTACAGCCAGGACCTAGTTACGACTGGTCCAGGGGCAGTAACCGAGGAACTGATGAATGTAGCCATCAGTAAGGCCCCCCTCCCTTGACACTGACCAACAGCATTTGTTACACTGTACTCTATACTACTGTAGTATGCCAGGACCCGATAAAGAATATGAGCAAGAATTATTCAAAAATCCTGCTAACAGATTAGTATTACGGACCTTGTATTGGGATACTGAGGGAAACAGCGTGGTAAGCTGTTCATTACCTCAGTAATTCATGACACTGTACAAATCTAATCCACTACCGCATGTCAGCTTAACAAAAAACAAGAATATGAAATGGGCAGACTTAGGAGAAAAAGTAACAAGATGGGAAAAACAAACTGATTTAGAATTATCAGAACAGGGAATACAAAAACAGAAATTGAATTGGCTAACACAGACACATCCAGCTGTACACTTACAAACTAGTGAAGACAGCTGATTAGCATTTTTATTAGAAGAAGAAAAAAAAGCCTTGTGTGACATACCAAAGATTCTTTGGTCAACAGGCAAATCAGATGTAGGACTTATTCAAACAGTAGGACCAGTTACTATTACACCAAAATCAGCATTTAGACCACAGAAAAGACAATACCCCTTGAGGAAAGATGCAGAGCAAGGAATCAAGCCTATAATAGCAGCATTACTCAAGGAAGGAGTACTGGTAGAATCTCTTGATTCACCATGTAATACCCATCTATTTCCTGTTAAAAAAGCAAACGGGGAATGGCGGATGGTGCAGGATTTACAAGCTGTAAACAATGCAATAATACCTAGAGCACCTATGGTGCCAGACCCACACACATTGTTGAACGATTTAAAGCCGCAACAAAAATATTTTACTGTAGTAGACATAAGCAATGCTTTCTTTTCAATACCTATACATCCTGATAGCCAGTATTGGTTTGCATTTACATTTCAGGGTAAAAGATATACCTATACTCGGCTACCACAGGGATATTGTGAAAGTCCAATGATATTTGCACAAGAAATGGCAAGCAACCTGGCAGGGTTTACCCCACCAGGAGGTAGTCAGATTCGACTTTATGTAGATGACATTTTGCTAGCAGCCCCCACCCAGCATCAATGCAGGGAGGATATGATAGCATTATTGACATTTTTGGCAGCACAGGGACATAAAGTAAACAAAAGTAAGTTACAACTTTGGAAAAAACAGGTCAGATACCTAGGATATGTAATATCCAATGAAGGTAGAATATTAGACGAAGACAGAAAAACAGCAATTTTACAAGCACCTAAACCAGCGACCAAGAAGGAAATGATGTCCTTCTTGGCAACAACTAATTTTTGTCGAAGCTGGATATCAAACTATGCTTTAGAATCTGCTCCACTGGCTGATTTAATATATAAAACACCAATGGCAGCACAAGATATATTACAATGGACACCTGAAGCAGAAACAGCTTTCTGCAGACTAAAACAATTGATAGCTTCTTCATTAGTTTTAGGACTTCCGAATTACCACAAAAGATTCTTTCAGACCGTAGATTGTAAACAGGGATACATGACATCAGTTCTGACACAACAGCATGGGGATAAGCAATGCCCCATAGCTTACTATTCATCACAGTTAGACCCAGTGGCACGATCGTTGCCTCATTGTGTGCAAGCAGTGGTCGCAGCTGCGATGGCAGTACAGGCTTCGGCCTCAGTGGTGTTATTCCACTCTCTCACACTGAGAGTGCCTCATGCAGTCGCGATAATTTTACTGCAAGAAAAAATAGCATATCTTTCTCCTGCTAGACATCTTTCATGTATGACTATACTGCTGAGCCAACCTCATATGGTAATTGAATGTTGTACAACATTAAACCCATCAATGTTACTTCCAACTCCTGTGGATGGCACGTCGCACAGTTGCCTGCAGGAAATTGAGCAAATAACTTTGCCCAGACAAGATCTCACTGATATGCCCTTGGATGATGCCGAGGTGACATTTTACGTGGATGGCTCATGCAGAAGGGGTCCTACAGGGAAAAACCTAGTGGGGTATGCAGTGGTTACAGATACAGAGATCTTAGAAGCCCAACCTTTACAGCATAACCTATCTGCTCAAGCAGCAGAACTGATAGCCTTAACACGGGCTTGCACTCTAGCGAAAGATAAATGTGTGAACATATATACTGACAGTCAGTATGCTTTCTCTACAGTGCATGTTTTTGTGCAACAATGGAAAAATAGGGGAATGATAACATCTAATGGCAACCCGATTAATCATGCGCAACTTATTTTAAACTTATTAGATTCCATTCAGTTACCTACTAAAGTAGCTATTTGTAAATGTTTAGCTCATACAAAACAACAGGATAGAATTTCAAAAGGAAATGCAAAAGCTGAAGCAGCTGCAAAGCAAGCAGCCTCAGACTCAGAAACTTTACTTTTAACCAAGGAATTACAACCTTCTGAGATTTTAGATCTAGAAATGTTAAAAACAATGCAGACACTAACTACGAAAGCAGAGAAACAAAAATGGGAGAAACGAGGTGCAATCCTCGAAAATGGACTGTATGTCTCCAAAGAGAAAAAAACAATATTACCATCTAATTTATTTAGCTATGCAGCTTTGTTGAGCCATGGGCAGTGCCATGTCTCAACAGGGGGGATGGTACAGTTAGTAAATCGAATATTCCAAACATACGGATTCATAAATTATACAAAAAAATTTTGTGCAGCATGTCATATTTGTAACAAACATCATGCACAAGGGGCATTCAAACCCAAACAAGAGAGTTTTCCTACACCACCATATCCATTCCACACTATTTGTATGGATTTCATAGAATTGAATAAATGTGAAGGGAAAAAATACTGTTTAGTAATTATAGATATGTTTTCCAAATGGGTAGAAGCATTTCCAACTAAAAATCTGGATGCAGCAACCGTGGCAAAAGCCCTAGTAAAAGAAATAATTCCCAGATTTGGCATACCGGAAAGGATTTATAGTGACAATGGGACACATTTTGTTAATGAGACGATTCACCAGCTTGGGAGATTCTTTAGAATCTCCTTAAAGAATCATTGTGCTTACCACCCACAGTTTGCAGGACTGGTGGAAAGGTACAATGGAATTCTAAAAAAATTGAGGAAGCTAGTGAGTGAGACACAGAAAAACTGGATTTGCTGTTTGCCTTTGGCACTGCTGAGCATGAGAACAGTTCCAAATGTAAAGGGTTTGACTCCCTTTGAAATGATATTTGGAAGGGCATATTATGTGCCACAGTGGAAAGCTCTCATGCCTGCAGAACTAGAGGCTGACAGCTCATTAGCTAGCTACATGAGAAAACTGTTAACAAATAAAACTGTTTTGCAGTTGAACTCTTTTTTAGATAAAAGACAGACCGGACCGCTAGAAGCAGTGCTGACTCCGGGCACCTGGGTGTGGTTGAAGGTTATGAAGAGGAAGAATTGGGCGAGTCCAAAGTGGGAAGGACCGTACCAGGTACTGTTGGCAATGCCTACTGCAGTCAAAGTTGCTGAGAGGTCATCCTGGGTCCATCTGACGCACTGTAAACCGGTAAAGAATTTTCCACTTGATAAACATTTTGGGACTGATAGACAACAAAGGCAGGATGGCCAAGAGCAAAACGAGTAAAAATACAGATCGACCCCAAAGATGTTGCTTAATCATCTTGTTGACTATGCATTTATTGACTATGATTGTGATGACCTTCCTTTTGTTGTGGTTTTTCCTACATGTAACCACACAAGTGAAAGTGGAGAGATGTGATGAACTGTCTATAGACTGGCATCCAAACTTTAACACATACCTAGCTATGAAGCGTGTATATGTAGAGACTATGAACATTTTAAATTGCTGGGTTTGTACTGCTATACCAACAGCATATGGAGGACTGTTAATGTCCGCTGTCCCCTTGGGGATAAATGAGACTTGGGAGAATTTACTTTTTGATACAGGATCTGTAAGATCACAAGACAAAATTGCATTGTATTTACCTATTACACAGAAGGAAATTGTATGTTTTTATAAGAATGATACACTTCAAGTGGGTTGGAGTAACTGTAATATAACCATATCTTATAAATGCTACATTAAAGTTAAAGATAGAGGCACTGTTTGTAATATGAATTATGATTCATATTTGAGCTTAATGAAAACAACATTAAGTGATGTGCAGAGAAATCCTGTTTTGCATAAACAACTGTCTATTATAGACAAGAAAATGTTTCATTCAGAATTAACTCGCATTAGTACTAAAGTAGAAAACTGTTATTTTGTTTGTGGGAAAAAGGCATACAAATGGCTACCTGAGATTTGGTCCGGCAGTTGTTTTTTGGGTTATCTGGTTCCGGCCATAAGACATACTGCAGAATTACCTCTAGGTAAGATATGAAATGTGAGAGATGTAGCCCGGAAACCTGAAGGTCCAATCGGAAAACCTGTAAATCCAGTGGGACAAATTGAAGCTGGTTGGAAAGACCATCATTCCGTAAAAAACAAAGAAAAATTGACTCATATGGACTTGAGTGACAGTGTAATATCCTTGGCTGGAATACTTCCAGCATATGGAGCAGTCAAATCAATCTGGGAGTTGAGAAAGCTGTCGAAACTTCTTGAAGTAATGAGTAATGCAACTTTTTCTGCTCTTGAACTAGTGACTGATGAACTGAATGCAATGAGAACTGTTGTGCTACAAAATCGAATGGCACTTGACTTCACCCTAGTGGCGAGAGGTGGTACATGCGCACTTATCAAAGAAGAATGCTGTGCGTTTATACCAGACAATCGACATGAAATTAATGACCACCTAGAGGTAATACAGCAGGTATCGGCCATGACTGAACCAGGCCCAAACCCACTGACAAACTTTTTCCAGAGTCTGCGTGGTGGGTGGGGTTCTATCCTAATGAACATCTTGATTGCTATTTGTGTTGGTCTGCTCCTATTAGGAGCATGTGTCTGTTGTGGGATTCCCTGCATGAAAAGACTAATCAAAGATTTTATTGATATATCTGTAACTGAAACTTTGTACCAAGACATTGAGTAGAAAAATTAATTTCAGATGAAATTCTTTCCGAAGTATAAACTAAATGACTTGCCTGGTTGAAAGTCCTTAAAGGAGAAGGCCAGGCGATGAAATGACATTGTTTATATTTCAGAATAGAATAAAAGTATTAAAAGGGAAGAAAATGTTAGAAAAATAAGTATCTGAACATATATAAAGTGCTAGTTTAAAAGCAAATAGTATATAATGCATTTTATTCTATTAATAATATGGCAATAAGAATGATTTTACATGTAATTGCTTGAAGCTTTGGAACTGCAGTGTATTTGAACTCTTACCCTGGCAGTAGCCAGCTCAGCAAGCTTATGTTTTTCACTAATGATTATCTGCTGGGTCAGGAAATTAAATGTATAAAGCATTGAAAATCTTCTTCTCCTTCCTCTGGGACAATTGGCCTTGTAAATGTTACCAAGATAAGACACAGCTGCTGAGAAAATATTGCAAGAAGAACAAAGAAGTGTATTACAAGACTGAACCAACTATTGTTTTCAAGCAGGCCTGAAACCTTGAAGGAGTAACATTTACAGAAAGACATTATAACTGACCAGGTGCTTTACAAGGCTGTATTATTCCCAAGGGAAAGCTTTTTTTAAAAATATAACATCAGCAATCTTTATGAATAGAATACTGTTAGCAAAAGTGATGTAGATGCCCTGTGACTAACCACGTAAGTAAGGTGGACAAATCCTGAATGAAAACACTATAAAATATTCTGTACTTCCTGCATCATGTCAGACAAAACTCTGTACTTGTATGGTTTTTTGCCTCCTGGTGTACACTAGTAAACTTTTGCATCTGAGCCTCCTGTGTTATTATCTTTGTTTTTATTTAACACAAAGCTATTGGCCAATAAATTTAGATCTAGCTTTACCCCTCTCTCCCCCCCTGTCTGCCCCTCAAGATATACCTGAGACTGTCGCACCTGTATCTATCACACAAGTGCTGTCAAAAGCTAAAAATACTGCATTGACAGGTCCTGACAATATCCCTGGATGCATCTTAAATAGCAAGAAGCATGATTTAGTCACACTCCTGACAACACCTTTCAATCTCACCCTCCATACAGGTTTTGCATCAAGTGAATGGAAAAGAGCTAAAGTCATTCCCCTGCATTAGGGAGGGCCTTCCATAGACACAAAAGTCTGACCAGTCTGATACACAAAGATACAGAAAGACTTATCAGGGAATTAATCAAAGAGGGCATAGGGAACCTCCAAACACTGGACCCCCCTCAGTTTGGATTTATCAAGGATAGGTCATGCTTACTCAACCTGTTGGAATTTTTTTTTTGAAAAGATCACCAAAGCAATGGATGAAGGCAAAATGGTACACACTCCATACCTTGACCTAGCCAAAGATTTTGACACAATTCCCCAGTCAGGCATACTAGAAAAGTTAAATAAAATTGGAATAAAACCTTTGCTACTACCTGGATTGCCAAATGGCTCACAGATAGGGTGTAGATAATCAGATTAGGGTAAGTTACCTCCACAAAGAGACTAGTCACCAGTGGGTTCTGCAGTGGGACCTCTCCTGTTTGGTATCTATTTTCTGAAGTAAAACCCTATACCAACTCAGGCTAACTAAGTCTGCAGATGAGTGTAAGCTAGGAGCAGTCATTGAATCTCCAAATGAGTAAGCTATCCTGTATGAAGGTTTGTTTCAAATAAATAATGGGTATCAAAATCAAGGACAGAAACTAAATGTCAAAAAATAATGCAATATTTTATCCTTTAGGAACTCATCTACCCCAGGGAACTACCACATTGTCAATATGCCCCTAAAAGTTTACACAGTTCTTCAGAGTTTGAGAACGTATGTAAACAGTGACCTAACTTTTGACCAACACATGTCTATTGTTGTAAGAAAGTCTTTCTATACTGTACACTTTATAAACAGAAGGATTGTGTGTAGATCTAGGGACTTCATTGTCCCCCCTTAATCAGCCCTCATTAGATCAATCATTGACTATAATGCCCCCTTTGGTGTGCACCTGTCCAGATACATACAATAACTACAATGCCCACAGAGATACCTTACTAAAAGGATACAAGGTCTAAACAACATGCCCTGCATGGAGTGACTCATAGCCCTGTCACTATACTTGGTATCCTAAAGACTGTAAGAGGTGATCAGTGTCTGATATACAAGGCATCCTCCAATCCATTGCTGATGGATGTACTGCACATCAGCAAGTCAAATGACATCAGAAATGCTCAGTCTAAAGAACTAAACTTCTTCAACAACATCAACAAAATAATCTTGAGGGACAGATATACTTCGCAGAGGATATCACTGCTGTGAAGGAGACCCCCCATCCACATAAAACAAAGCTGATCCCTGTCCATTTTCAAGTTCAACTTAAGTCTATTGATGGGAAACAGAAAACTTACTCCAGGACTGCCCCCCCGTACTACTAATAGACAAAGGCAGCTCCTAAATTATTTATCAGATGCATGAGTCCACTCAGATTATCAGTGGTATGATCCAAGTTATTCCATTTAGGAGTAATATGTAATTATCGACCATGGGATGGGTAATGCCAGTCTATATCCAAATGGGATAGATTATTTCAAGCAAAAAATGTGAAATTGGCTGGGCTTAAAATGACCAACAAGGTCAGCTAGCCTAATACTTACCTATAAACCTATTTGGCTGCTTATAATATAATAATCAATTTTCAACATTATGAGAGCCATGAGAAAAGACAGCTAAAAATGATGAGAGGTGACATTAGTACAAAGTGTCTTCTATACCAAACCACCTCCTGAAATTAATAAGTGTAAAACTAAGACAGAAGTAATACATCTTGGTAGACTATAACAGAACCAAAGTAGGATAAACATAGAGGGTAAACAAGCTGCAGATGAAGTGACTGCTGCTACATGTAAAAACACTCCATCTACAAATGAATGTTTCAAATCTTAAAGTGGATTCAACGAGAAGCAGTATGATAGCAAACTACACACAAAAATCATAAGAAATCATTTAATAAAATCAGTACGCCTGCTACATCTCACTGCAACTTATATAATGACAAGAATATGCAGAGTACGCAAACTATGATCCACCAAACATAGCTAACGGCACACAAAAATCATTAGAAATCATTTAATAAAATCAGTACGCCTGCTACATCTCACTGCAACTTATATAATGACAAGAATATGCAGTGTTCGCACTCTATGAACCAGCAAACATAGCTAACTACACATAAAAATCATTAGAAATCATTTAATAAAATCAGTACGCCTGCTACCTCTCACTGCAACTTATATAATGACAAGAATATGCAGAGTTCACACACTATGAACCACCAAACATAGCTAACTACACACAAAAATCATTAGAAATCATTTAATAAAATCAGTACGCCTGCTACATCTCACTGCAACTTATATAATGACAACAATATGCAGAGTTCACACACTAAGAATGAAGAAACATAGCTAACTACACACAAAAATAATTAGAAACCATTTAATAAAATCAGTACGCCTGCTACATCTCACTGCAACTTATATCATGACAAGAATATGCAGAGTTCGCACTCTATGAACCAACAAACATAGCTAACTACACACAAAAATCATTAGAAAGCATTTAATAAAATCAGTACGCCTGCTACATATCACTGCAACTTATAAAATGACAAGAATATGCAGAGTTCGCAATCTATGAACAACCAAACATAGCTAACTACACACAAAAATCATAAGAAATCATTTAATAAAATCAGTACGACTGCTACATCTCACTGCAACTTATATAATGACAAGAATATGCAGAGTTTGCACTCTATGATCCACCAAACATAGCTAACTACACACAAAAACAATAAGAAATTATTTAATATAATCAGTACGCCTGCTACATCTCACTGCAACTTATATAATGACAAGAATATGCAGAGTTCGCACTCTATGAACCACCAAACATAGATAACTACACACAAAAATCATTAGAAAGCATTTAATAAAATCAGGACGCCGGCTACATCTCACTGCAACTAATATAATGACAAGAATATGCAGAGTTCACACTCTATGAACCACCAAACATAGTGAACTACAAACAAAAATCATTAGAAAACATTTAATAAAATCAGTACGCCTGCTACATCTCACTGCAACTTATACAATGACAAGAATATGCAGAGTTCGCACTCTATGAACCACCAAACATAGCTAACTACACACAAAAATCATTTGAAATCATTTAATAAAATCAGTACGCTTGCTACATCTCACTGCAACTTAATTAATGACAAGAATATGCAGAGTTCGCACTCTATGAACCACCAAACATAGCTAAATACACATAAAAATCATTAATAAGCATTTAATAAAATCAGTACTCCTGCTACATCTCACTGCAACTTATATAATGACAAGAATATACAGAGTTTGCACTCTATGAACCACCAAACATAGCTAACTACACACAAAAATCATAAGAAATCATTTAATAAAATCAGTACGCCTGCTACATCTCACTAGAACTCATATAATGACAAGAATATGCAGAGTTCACACTCTATGATCCACCAAACATAGCTAACTACACACAAAAATCATAAGAAATCATTTAATAAAATCAGTACGCCTGCTACATTTCACTGCAACTTATATACAGACAAGAATATGCAGAGATTGCACTCTATGAACCAGCAAACATAGCCAACTACACCAGTACGCCTGCTACATCTCACTGCAACTTATATAATGACAAGAATATGCAGAGTTTGCACTCTGTGAACCACCAAACATAGCTAACTACACATAAAAATCATAAGAAATCATTTCATAAAATCAGTACGCCTGCTACATCTCACTGGAACTTATATAATGACAAGAATATGCAGAGTTTGCACTTTATGAACCACCAAACATAGCTAACTACACACAAAAATCATTAGAAATCATTTAATAAAATCAGTATGCCTGCTACATCTCACTGCAACTTATATAATGACAAGAATATGCAGAGCTCGCACTCTATAAACCACCAAACATAGCTAAATGCACACAAAAATCATTAGAAAGCATTTAATACAATCAGTACACCGGCTACATCTCAGTGCAACATATATAATGACAATAATATACAGAGTTTGCACTCTATGAACCACCAAACATAGCGAACTACACACAAAAATCATTAGAAATCATTTAATAAAATCAGCATGCCTGCTACATCTCACTGCAACTTATATAATGACAAGAATATGAAGAGTTCACACTATATGAACCACAAAACATAGCTAACCACACACAAAAATCATTAGAAATCATTTACTAAAATCAGTATGCCTGCTACATCTCACAGCAACTTATATAATGAAAATAATATGCAGAGTTCACACTCTATGAACCAGCAAACATAGCTAACTACACACAAAAATCATAAGAAATCATTTAATAAAATCAGTACACCTGCTACATCTCACTGCAACTTACATAATGCAAAGAATATGCAGAGTTCGCACTCTCTGAACCACCAAACATAGCTAACTACACACAAAAATCATAAGAAATCATTTAATAAAATCAGTACGCCTGCTACATCTCACTACAACTTATATAATGACAAGAATATGCAGAGTTCGCACTCTGTGAACCACCAAACATAGCTAACTACACACAAAAATCATTAGAAATCATTTAATAAAATCAGTACGCCTGCTACATCTCACTGCAACTTATATAATGACAAGAATATGCAGAGTTCGCACTCTATGAACCACCAAACATAGCTTACTGCACACAAAAATCATTAGAAAGCATTTAATAAAATCAGTACACTTTCTACATCTCACTGCAACTTATATAATGACAAGAATATGCAGAGTTTGCACTCTATGAACCACCAAACATAAAAA
>NC_056741.1:1191949845-1192012378 GCF_019279795.1 Protopterus annectens
AAGGTGCCTGGCCTGGACTGAGTGCCTCAAGGTGATGTAGCACATCCCACATGTGTCTGTGGAGCCTGCTATGGAACAGACCCTGGACCTGACCTTGGGTGACAGGATCATGTCTGTGTGTACCCCCCCCGGGGGGGGGGGCGACATCCTCTGAGGTGGTTCCACCTGAAGGTAGTGCTGGACTACTAGATGAGGAGTCCCCAGGGTGGGTCCCACATGTAATGCGGCCTGGTAATATGGCCAGATGAGGTTAGAGAGGTGGTTCTGCTGGCAAATATTCCCTAAACATGCTATTGTGTCACTGTTATAGGACATATGTGGGTCATAATAGTCTACACAATTCCAGAACATGTCCAACAGCATGCATAGATATACCTAATAACACAGAATATCAGATGTGCAGCAATCACATAGCAAGCATACCACATACATATATAGAACCAGAGTGGCCCTGACAATGGCATGCAGGTGTATAGTCCCTAACAGGCCAGCAATGATAATGTCCACACAGGGAACATGGCTACAAACACATAGCACACAATGTGGTACAATACATGTTCCACTGGTAGGTAAGCTATAGCCATACCTATTGAGTTGTGTGAACAGTTTGTTGATGCTGATATGGTGGGGGTGGTGACAGAGATGTGTCTTAAGCATTGTGGTAACCTTGCTGTATGAGTTGCTCAGACCTGTTTCCATCTTTATGTCTTTCAGGTAAGATGTCCCATGGATGACTACCTGCATATTCAGTGGCTGAGAATGACATAGTGCTGAACTACCTCATACAGCACTACCCTGTCTTGTTTGGCAGTGCCACCCATGAGCAGCAGGAGTGGACCGCCTTGTGGAATGACCTAGTCCACAAGGTCAATGATGTCGGACTGCATAACCACAGTTATGAGCAGGTCCGGCATCATTGTTCTGACTTGCTTTGCAATGCCCGTGGGTGTGCTGCTGCAGTCCGGAGGGATCACCTTGCAATGGGGTGGGGGGTCATGCCATCCATCCCCTCCTGACATGTGTTGAGGAGCTCCTCACCAGCCTTGTGACACCTGCCCATCCGCACAAACAACAACTGCCAGACACCATTGTAGAGGTGGGTGCTACCCACACACCGGCTGAGGAGCATGCAGGTAAGGCTACAGCACATCAGTAGACCATTGTTGCATATGCATCTGCATCTGTAAAGGTAGATCATGCATATCTGACATGTCATATATATAGTTTGTTGCTGCATAGTAGTAAAAAAGAGGTGTGCATAATTGGTAGTATTGTGGACTTGTACTGTTGATGTACCGTAATGCTGCACTCACCCTGTAGCAATTCCACAGCTGTGGCCACTGACATCGCATCTCTCACACTCTTATGTAGGTCCCTCTTGTAAACCACCAAGGCAGCAGGCTGTAGCTGGTGGGTATGGTTTATGTTGATGCTTGCTAATACACCGGGCATGTAATGGTTATGGTATAGTCCATGCACACATCTAACACACCTACCCATAATGCATGCTGTACATGTTCATTTACTGTTGCTGTTAAATGCACTGCATCACAGTGGTGACCATGATGGGGTATTGGAAGGGTATGTCAGACACCTGCAAGATGACTAACATCCTGCCATTGCGTAATGTGTCCACAGGGATTAACATAATGGTGGGACACATGGTCTACAATAGGAACATGTGTGAAACATCACCCTTATACAGTGCAACAAAAGTGTATATACCAGTATTACAATGGCAACTGTTACAGATGTACACTATGGCATAATGTATTACTATGGTCCACATTATTAGCTGGGACTAGGCTGTAACATGTGGTGTTCAGTGTATGGGACACTGCAAACTGACACATGTGTAGGCCATACTTGTCAATCATCTGCAAAAAGGCTGAAGTTGGGAAGGGGGTGTCAGCATGATAAACCAATGGACTGCAGCAGGGATCCTAAGGATGCTAAGAATGGCTGTAACTGTACACAGACACAGTCAGGTACAGGAACTATGGCAGATGTAACCCTACCCCCACAGCAATAGTGACGGCAGTGTGTGAATACCAACGGATGTGCACATGAATAGACCTTGCAATCATGCAGAGTTGGAGGACATGTGTAGGGCAGACTGACCATACACTGGCAAATGCAGATGGCCCATGCTAGTATACTCCTGCCAGGAATAGTGGCTGCTGTAGTACACATAACAATAGGTGCAACAAACCGTCATGATAAGGGTGTGCACACATATGCACACAAGGAGTGTATGCATCACAGTCAACATCCGCACACCTAACACATTTTGTAAACACTGCATGTAAATGTACAGGACATATGTCACATATCAGGCTCATGTACTGTTAATATATGTGGTGATGTAGTCCCATGGCAGATCAAAGAAGGGTGCGTCATATCAATAAGGGTGTGTACACTCCCCATAGCCATGGTATGGCCTGACGGTTGTCAGTGTAATAGTATTAGATTGGTCATACATGGTCCACTGATGTTGAGATCTGTAAACCAGACATCAGGCATTCACAAATGACATCTGTCCACATATCATCCCAGGTATGTGTTGCTGAAAAACATAGACGCTGTGAGCATTAGAGCTGACAGAACTGACACAGTACTACACATTCAGCAATGGGTTGTACACCTGTGAGGTTTGGTGCAAAGTATATGGCAGGGTGCAGAACATGTGCACAGCAATACTGTGTACATGGATGCAGTGGTTTCCAGGGGAAGGGGCATCACCTACTAACACAGTCCATGCATCACACACATGTATACTGTTGCTAGCATGGATTGACTATAGCTGCACTGCATGCTGTTGTGTACCATATGTTATGCATGTTGACAGATGGGAAATGGGAGGACTGTGTGTACAATCTTTCTGCAACCTCACTTGTATGTGTGTGTGTGTGTATGTGTGTGTGTGTGTGTGTGTGTGTGTGTGTGTGTGTGTGTGTGTGTGTGTGTGTGTGTGTGTGTGTATGGGTGGGTGGCTATTTTGTCTGTAGGTTCAACCTGGTGAAGTGGAGGGAGGTTGATGCATATAGGATGTGTGTTTGCATGTGTGTGTGTTTGTGGGGGTGTCCATGTATGCACGTGTGATTGTGGGGTTGTTCATATGGCAGTACTTCCCTTTGGGATCATGCAGTACATAGACATTGACTGACACATGACACACCAGGAATACTTGTCTGATATGTAATCACAGGACAGCTGATAGTATAATAAGGTCTGTAGCATGGAATATGCATTGGGAAGGAAAGTAGACACCAGGTATACCCTTAATATCGCATTCGGCAGAAAGGTGAACAACAACCCACATATGCAGCACTACAGATGTATTAGGGAATTACTAGACAATACCAGGTAGTGTATCCATATATTACAGTTACCACATGATAGGTTGATTGAGCAGCATATCTGGCATGTAATAAGCAATACTTACACATGACACTCCAGTGCGTGACATTATGGAGTGAATGTAGTAGCCCCTCACATATAGGGGCCATGCTTATGATGTCTGGTCATACACAGGGTGAACACTGAATGACAGCAGTGAGGCTATGTAAAACCTACTCCACGTAAGGAGGTAATGGAGTAACAGGTCTTGTGTTGTGATCACTTGTCTAGGCATTTAGAGGAATGATACGTTAATGAGTGGAATTAATGATTGTATGTTACCAAGTGTGATGCAGGATGGGGAACTTATGGGAATAAACGTGGGACTGTCTGTAAAATCACAGACAGTTAGGTATTAAGGTGGAATCTGTGTGTGTTTGTGTGTGTGTGTGTGTGTGTGTGTGTGTGTGTGTGTGTGTGTGTGTGTGTGTGTGTATGTGTGTATTGTTATGCAATGCTGTACAGGTCTTAAAGTGCATTTCTATTTTTCCCCCACAGGTGGCGAGGTGGGTCAGGGTCCCTCCCACATGCAATCTGATGTTGGTGTCCATACAGACACTGAAGATGATGATAGTACTGTTGAGGTACAGGTGGGGTTGTCATGGGCTGAAACAGCACCATCATTTGACATCACCCTCTTAGCCACCCCAACCCCGCACACAGTTTCAGTGCCTATACATACCCCATCACCAGTAGGCATAGCTGAGGGACAGTTGGCGGTTGGTGGCAGTGCACAGGAGAGTGTGGAATCCATGCATACTGTGTCTGGTCACAGCAGGCATAGCTGGATGTCCGGCAGGGCACCACGTAGGCAGCTCGTGGTAGGGCTGCTAGTCATCATACCCCTGAAAAAAGTGCCGCAACTGGTACCACCAGGCACATGTTTCAGGTTGTCATCAGGGCGCAGGCATGTATGGAACAGTACACCAGACAGGGCCTGAGACTGCAGAGGGCTGCTCTCACACCTGCAAGCGACAACTTCCGTGAACTGTGTGGTGCCCTCTGTGCTCATACCGAGGTCATGGATAGATGGTTTGGTGAGATGATGGGCCTCATCGACAGTAGTTTGTCCATGCTTGAACATGTGGTTGGAGTGCAGCTACGGCCGCATGGATGTAGGCCAGCAACACCAACAGCTGGCGGTCAACGTGGACGTGCTTGGACACCAAGGCACTCAAGTAGTGGCAGTACCAGCCTCAGCACTGCAGGGGGGGTGCTGACCACACCACATCACACTACAGTAGGCCACGAGCATGTGGTCCTGGCCAGTCCCACTAGGGACCTGTTTCCAGCAGACATCTGCCATCATCAGGGGAGAGTAGCACATCGAGGCCTGTACCTTGACGTGCCCATGGAACCCCTTGCAGGCACAGTCTGCATGTCCATGGCTGGAGTAGATTAACTGCACACCCTGCCAGGTATGGTCTGCAGCTGTCTATAAACACCTGTATAGGGCAGCCACATGGCAGAACTGTGTGCATGCATACCCACACACTATACGAACACATCTAGGACAACCCCATACCTACAGACACCACACCACCATGCCCAGTTCAACTAATTACACCTCTCACCCACACACATGGTGTCAAATGTATGGCCCACCTTCGGCCACTGGCAAACCAACAACACACCCTGTGCATATGATGATACCTGTGCCACATCCCTGTCATCCATTATATCGATGCAGGGACAGGCTAATACGGTTCTGATGCACATGGTGACTGTACAACAGTGTACCATTGTACTGTAGTGTAACATGTTGTCAGGAGTAATGTTTAATGCATACATGTCAGGTAGTGTAGCCATCCAGCAATGATGCATTATAGCTGTTAGTAACACTGGGTGATTGTGGTCTCCATAATGTTATTCAGTTGTGTTGTAGGTGTACATGTGTCAGCAGGAGGATGGTCTGCAGTCATATTCCACACAGGGTATGGCACTGTGGTGACACCATGGCTGAGACATATCCAGGTTACAGTTGAGCACTTCACAGGTTTGTATAACAGTTATTGCCTGTGCCACATGGACAGTTGACCCACTGAGACATGTATAATCTGCAACCTGATGTAGACCCATCCACATTCATACACACTCTTACTTGGCAACACTGGGACAAGACCACTACCTAGGTATGTAGTGCTACTGAACTGTGTGGCTTTCATTGCACAAATCACACAGCATTTAGGGCAAGGTGAGTTCCATGTTACATGTTACATGCAGAACATCCCCAGACATGTACAGTATGGTAATGGGGGTATAATGGTTGTATATGGACAATACATAGTATGACATACCATCATATACACATTAACAGACACATAACAGGCAGACACACATCCAACAGACCTGGGCCTATCGGTGCTAACTTGTCTGTCTGTCCAATGTGTTACAGGTAGGCTACACACAGCACATGCATAACTGGGCTGGATTGTGGTATCAGTTACCTGCATGGTTGATGATGACAGCGGTCACCATAAAGAGGTACATGGGACATATACCGGGTGTATCATAGTGTAATGACAGTGTACACAGCACTCACATCCCCCAGTGGATATTGTACTCACTGGAACCCATGATGACACTCTGATATACCCACCATCACTCATTACCCAGAACTGCCATACAACCCATTGTATATCACAACAGTGGTACTAAAGGGATATGCATCTAATGCACATGCCACAGGCATAGTAGGGTGTTACATTATCATGCCTCACCTATGGGCAGCAAAAACACTATCTGTACTACTGTGTGGCAATGCGTATTGTAATAGGAGTATGTGGCCTTGGAATGCTGTACCCTACAGATATACAGACATGCACACATGCACACACTTTCCAGAATTCAGTGGGTATCCCATGCCTATCAACCCATTTGTACAGCACTGTTGTGCTGGTACTGCAAGGCTCATGTAGCCGGTAGGGAGAGGAGGGTAACAGGGTACATCCAATGTCCGATACAGCAGCAGCCACATCTGACTATGGCAATGATGTTGCGGTGGTTGTGAAGGCCCTCATGGAATTCCCAACTACGGTGTACTAACACACAGACACTGCTATCCTCAGTAATGCACATGTGTCAGTACTGAGGTTCATCACTGAAGATGGTCATAGCCGTGTACCTGGCTAATCTCCATGGAGAGATGGTTTGTGTTGGGGATGTGTGTACAGTGGTATCATGCCCACCTGCCATGTGCCAGCAGGCAATCTATTGACAGACATCACTGTGGTGGCCCTCAGGGTGAGAGTGACATGCATCATCCAATCCTCTGGGTGCCGCCTGCTTATGGCCACTGAGGTGGTCCAGTTGACATGTATGGAACATGTATTACAACACATGGTTAGTATCTGTGATGGAGACCTGTACCCAAGCATGTTCTGTTGACTGTGGTAGTGTAGTGGAGGTACCCATGGCATGTGGTGCATACAGGGTGTTGTCTTCTATATGTGCCAGTTATTACACAGCTGGGCAGACATGTCAGTGTCAGTCAAGCATAGTTTGTCTGTATGTATCCCAGCTGGATACCTGCCATCTGCACATCTGTACAGGGACTGACAAACATCAGCTTGGCAAGTAGCTATGCAGTAGGAAGAATGTGTTGACAGACAGATGTTTACAACAATATGTATGCCATTGCTACATTTTGGAAGCCCTCACTAATATGTGCTGTACAGACGGTAGTCTACAGTTACATTCCACATGTCAGATCATTATCCAGTAGGGGATATATACTGTGACACAGCTCACACACCAGGAACATGACAGTGAGGCCTCATAGTCCAGTTATGCCTATAGGTATGCTTGTTGTCAGTACTACATTTAGCACTCTACTCTTGCCTGGGAAAGCACTGTCAACAGTAGGACCACCATGATACACTACATGATGTGTGACAGCATATTCCCTGGGTTACTACCCCTATATGTAACACATTCACATGGATAACAGTGCTGTAAATGTTTCATATACTTGTGTGTCCCAGACATGACACTCACACCCCTTGGTACTGCAAGGGATGTGAGTGTCATGTCTGGGACATGCACCCTTTGCTACTGCAATGACAGCACATAGATGCATGTATTGTACATGGCATTACATACACTTATTACAGATGTCATTACCCTGCTATGTTATCAGACTGGGTGGTGAGAACTGGTTACCAGGGCTAAGCCATGCTTAGCAGGTATCAGCATTGTTGCAATATAACAGCTAAGCAGATTTGTGCACTGGTAAGTGAAGCCTACATGGTGTAAGCTCCCATACATTTAACCATACCTTAGCACCACTTAACTTCGCACAAACCCATTCAAACCCACTTAAAGCTGCTCAAAACTGCCTTAACAACTCTGTATCCAACAGCCCTTGTTCTACCCAGCAACAAAATAAACAGCCCTTGCAGGCCTTGAACCCAGGACCCAGTACACTATAGTCACAACAGTTAACCACTACTCTATGACCACTGTGAAGACAGCTTTTGTTTTTCCAGTATATAAGTCACTACACATATTGATTAGTATTGAACAATTTCTTTGACTTCCACAATTGTGTAGTATTTGTTAATGATATTACTGTTGCATCACATATGTTGTTATGTCATAATGTACACATATCAGATACATACGGTGAGATACATCTGGGAAACGATACACAACCATGATGTTTATACATGACAGGAATATGGATATATACATATACATATGTTGATATATGTTTACATGGGGTCTATGTTAGAACATCGACTTTTTAAAACATTGAATGATCTAATATCGACCCCTATTCAACGAATGCAGACACCATCAAACATTCAGAACAGCAATTTTTTTCCAAGGGAAAAAATTTGCTGTTCTGACCCACATACACACAACACAAACACACCAAACAAACAGCAATCCAGACACATACACCTAAAATCCTACATATAACCATACACTAAACTGTACACACACCACTAGCTATCCACTTACCTTAACACAAACCCTAATCCTAAGGTCCGTCACTATCACACACTCATCTCACCTGCACCCTAACCCTAACTCACCTACTTCACCCTAACCCTCACGTCCACACAATCGCACACTTACCTAACCCGCTCCCTAACCCTAACTCATCTACCCGTGCCCTAACCCTCATGTCCACACAATCGCACACTTACCCGATCCTGACCCCCAACTTTCCACCACAGTGCTGAACATAGGGAAGCCACAGGAACGGCCAACCGAATTCCTTCCCTAGGAAGAAATTCGGTGTTCCGCAGCTTCACTATTTTCAGCGTTCGCTGAATAGGGGTCGATATTCGAACATTCAAAGTCGTGAAACTTCGATGTTCTAATATAGACCTGTTTACATGTATATACACATGTATATTCATACATATGTCTATCTACACATCTGTATAGTGCATCATATATATGGCCATTTGGAGATCTCTTTGTATATACATATATATGTATATCTATATATATATATATATATATATATATATATATGTATAAATATATATATATATATATATATATATATATATATATATATATATATATATATATATATATATATATATATATATATATATATATATATATATATATGCACATCCTATGTGTACAGATATACCTATTTTTGTTGATATATATGTAGATATCTATAACTATATGTGCATACATATCTATTCAGATATACCTGTTTATGTCGATATATATGTAGATATCCATAACTACATGTGCATGTGTATCTATATCTGTATATGTGTAGATGTATATTGCTGTATATATATATATATATATATATATATATATATATCTATGTATGTGCATATATATATATATATATATATATATATATATATATATATTTATATATATATATATATATATATATATATATATATATATATATATATCCATATATGTATGTAGATATGTATATGTGTATATATCTATAGAGATATATGGATAAATATATATAGATATATGTTTACCATATGTCCAGAACATGGAGTGGAGTCCTACCTCAGCACTAATAGTCCCAACCTCATAGTGCAAGGGGACGTCATGTAGGTATTGCAAGTATATATGTAGACTATTGCTACTGCAATAGGAGTTGTGTTAACAGACACATTGTGTGTGGGAGGTCACATCTGATTTTGACTTGTGAGCCATTGGCTACTGACAGACATCCTAAGGACATCATAGTACAGTACCACTGCTAGCACAGTAATGACCCTGTGGACTGCAGCAGAGATATGACCAATATATGTGGACAGTCTGGCAGTCTGTGGTCAGTCCATAGGTGTACACATATCCCCTTCATGTGAGACATGTGGACCACTCCTCCCAATGTGGATGTTAATAGCCATGTACATGGGTATATCATGTAAATACTAGACTACATATGCCCACACAGTTTATGCATGCACACACGCCAGTCTGTCCAGTCACATAATACCTGGTGGTGTAGAAGTCTCTTGGCCACATATTACCCAGTAGTTAGTGACATACATCTGTACAGAATCCCACTGCTTTTTTAGACATACACAACAGTTATGGTGGCCTGGCAGCAGTATGTCTTGCAAATAACTGGACATAGCACACTGGGTAATTACACTAGGCTGCTAGGCATGTCAAAAAGCACTGTACAAACTACAGGCAGACTACCACAACACTGGACTACATTTTGTATGGGGGAATACACATGTACCTGCAATTATAGTGGGCTCTACATGCATGTCACACACAGAGTTACAAACACCTGTGATAAAGTGCATAGCCACAACCAATGTAAACACAGCCACAGCCACATATGGTACACAAGCTTAATATGACAATATATAGACTGTCTGATAAACACCAGCCTCATATGTGCCACTCACACTAACCCTACTTACACAGGGTCATGGCACAGTGTGGTCCGATGGCTGTCTGTGGTATGGGACACGTGTGTGTCTGGCCCTACAGACATGTGAGCCAATAGGGTACTATACACTGGAGCAGCATGTAATATCAGCTAGAACAGGACCAATAACAATGGCATCTACCACAGTCTGTGCACAGCCCAAGGTATGTATGCACAATATACTTACTGTCGACAATCACCCTAAGTACAGAGACCCCAGTACTGTACACACAACCACAGAATGCCCAGGTTATGTCCTCAGAAATAACCTCTACTATACATAACATGTCTAGCAATCTGATATCTGACTGGTTGTTATCAGGTATGATGTTAATAAATAATGGTCTACAGAACATATGCACCTCTTACTGCATGACATATGTACAAAGGTTGACAGACTTGTGGCTGGAGCTACGAACACTGGCCCAATATTGGCATGTTTCTGTGATAACCTCATACAGTTACTGTCGGACCAGGGTTTGTTGTGACATATGTCCTATGAGGATATGAAGTCAGTAACTCTCATGGCTATCACCATGTACTGACTGTAGTCCTCACACCATGCTTCTGCAGTTCTCAGATATGTGTTCTGTGAGTAACACAAGAAACAAAAGGCTCCACAAATTTCCCAGTCTGTAGAAGACCATACAGATGGGAGTTTCATCAAAAACATAGCACTGTCATGACAGGTATTAAAACATGTAGACCAGCCATATCCACACATACTCTGTTAAACTGACATTACTCCAAATGCCGAATAGCAACACTTACATTCTGTAGTCATGTCTGGCATATCCCCCTCCTGTCTGTTGGCCTGTTTCCACAGTGTATGTTGTTAGAGGTAAATCTCAAAACCATCTGTGATGCTGTTTGCCAAACACCAGATCTAGGACCTGCTCACAATGAATGAAAAGGCCCAGCACCAACATGGTGTTCCTAAATATTGGAGTGTGTTTCCATGCAATTGGCTATGGGAAAGTTACTACAGCTGTTCCACATGCAATCAGCTAGAGGAGGACTGCAATTCATGCAGAGGCCATCAGCTGATCATCAGCATCATTTGCAAAACACAAGCTGCTGCCTAAGCAAAGCAGGTGCACTTCTCCACATCCACCAGAGAGGGAGTGAGAGAGACAGACAGAGACAAAGTAAGGGAGGGGGCGGGAGAGGAAAACCTAAAGATGTGTGTGTCACACACCTACTAGTACGGCATTTCAAACCCTTGACTGACTATTTATTGCTATCACATGTCTATGCAGTTACTGCATGTGCCATATAGCTTACATGCTGGGGAGCTGTCCAAATGTATATGTGATGGTGAGTGACATCTGCAACAGTGATATAGTAGTGATACAGTAGGTGTAGTACACATGCCTGTCCACATGAAAAGGTGTCAGCGTCAACACAGCCTTACTCTCTCAGGGAATTACACACATTGACACACTTGGCAGGGTCAGGAATACACTTCCTAACTAGTTAATTTGCCACAATACAGTAATGTGCAGGTATCACATGCACCACAGGGATTATCCAGAGGTTATATGGGCAAAGGGTATGTGAAGGTGTCTGACATCAGACAGCATGCTTCAGTATGCCAATGGGAGTTGTAGTAGGTGCAAATGTGGTTGAAAGCATCATACACCACACACACAGACACAGGGTGCCAGTACTGACATGCATGGGTGCATTGCTTCATGGGTGTGTAGTGGTTGACTATGCCAGAAGGCTATACAAGGATAGGTGAAGGGTCTACCTTGGCATCAAGCCACATGACAATGGTCTGCAGTGTGGCTCAGGGATGTAGTGTCTAGATTGGCCCACACAGATGGGTACTGTATTCACCATCCAGTCACCTGGGTTACTATTGTGTGTGACCAGTGCTGTGCAATGCTTGCCATGTATGTGTTCTATAGTCCATGACACGGACAATGTCATGCATGTACAGTGACATGTGGAACTGTAGCTGGGGCGTCTGACCCATGTTGTGTACACAGATTATCATCAGATGTGCCAGTCCTGGCCTCATGTGGTGAGAACTGGTAATGGATAGCAAGTTGACCCTGCACTTACATTGATAGCATGATACAGGTATTCCCTGGTGTCAGTGGCATCTGTCCATACAGGGTGTGTGTTTAAGGCATGGTATGTCCTTTGTGGGTCACATTCGATGGCACCACAGTTGTTGCAGGCATCCAGTGGGGAACACAGTGAAGGCGCACTGCCTGCAATTATGTGCCTATTGTACTGATGGACAGGGTGCCATGCCCTCTGTAGTCCACTGCAATTACACCATGGTTGCTATCTTTGGGCAATATGCAGGGTACTACCAATATAGCGATTGTTGCCTAGGCAAGTGTGTTTGTGTATGAGACATGGGTTGAGAGTGTTCTCTGGGTAATACAAGGGTTGCTTAATTTGTCCATCAGGCCTTGATGTCATATGTAGGGGTATGGATGGGCTTCCCAGCCTCTTGGCTATTTGACACCTGTTATTTTTGTAAGGTGGACATTGTGACATATAATAGGGCCACCATATAAGAAATTTGCAAAACCCACTGCAAAATGAGTCCAGTTCTTACACACTCACAGCCACCTCCACACAGGATACAAATGACAAACACAGACACACACACTCACACACACACACACACACACACACACACACACACACACACACACACACACACACACACACTTGCCATGTCTGGGATTAGAACTCCTACCTAACTAGTTTATCACATTACAGCATTATGCAGTTATAGGATGCGCCACAGAGATTACTGGGCTACTCCTTCCCCAAAGATGTATTTCACTGGAAATGACATCAGCAGGCTTGCCAAAGAAGGTCAATGGAGGTTGTAGTGACTGTGAATGGCCTCAAAAGCATTGCACCCTACACAGACAAACAAACACACACACACACACACAAACATCCATACTTGCCATGTCTGAGACTAGAACCCCTACAAAACTAGTATATCACACTACAGCTTTACGCTGTTATAGGACACACCACAGAGATTACCGGAGTACTCCTTTTCCAAAGGTGTATTTCACTGGGAATGACATCAGCAGGCTTTCCAAAGAAGGTCAATGGAGGTTGTAGTGACTGTGAATGGCCTCAAAAGCATTGCACCCTACACAGACAAACAAACACACTTGCCATGTCTGGGACTAGAACCCCTAAAAACTACTATATCACACTACAGCATTATGCTGTTAGAGGACACGCCATGGATATTACTGGAGTACTCCTTCCTCAAAGGTGTATTTCACTGGGAATGACATCAGCAGTCTTGCCAAAGAAGGTCAATGGAGGTTGTAGTGACTGTGAATGACCCCAAAAGCATTACACCCTACACAGACAAACACACGCACACACATTCATACCCACTTGCCATGTCTGGGAATAGAACCCCTACCAAACTACTGTAGCACACTACAGCATTACTTTGTTATAGGATGCACCATGTAGATTAACAGGCTACTCCTTCACCAAAGGTGTATTTCAAAGTGAATGACATCAGCAGGCTTGCCAAAGTAGGGCATTTGAATTGTAGTGAGTGTGACTAGCCTAAAAAGTATTGCTCCCTACACAGACAGAAACACACACACACACACGCACACGCACACACACACACACACACACACACACACACACACACACACACACACACACACACACACACACACACAGTTGCCATGTCTGGGATTAGAACTTCTACCTAACGAGTTTATCACACCACAGTATTACTCAGTTATAGGATGTGCCACAGAGATTACTAGGCTATTCCTTTTCCAAAGGTGTATATCAAAGTGAATGATATCCATAGGCTTGCCAGAAGTAGGGCATTTGAACTGTAGTGCGTGTGACTAGCCTAAAAGCATTGCTCCCTACACAAACAGAGAGACACACACACACACACACACACACACACATGGTTACCATGTCTGGGATTAGAACTCCTACCTAACTAGTTTATCACACTACAGTATTACACCGTTATAGGATGCGCCACAGAGATTACTGGGATATTCCTTTCCCAAGGGTGTATTTCAAAGTGAATGACATTGGCAGGTTTGCCAAAGTAGGACATTTGAATTGTAGTGAGTGTGACTAGCCTAAAAGGCATTGCTCCCTACACAGACACACACACACACACGCACACACACACACACACACACACACACACACACACACACACACACACACACACACACACACACACACACACACACACACTTGCCATGTCTGGGATTAGAACTCCTACCTTTCTAATTTATCACACTATAGCATTATGCATTTATAATACGTGCCACAGAGTTTTCTGGGCTATTCTTTTCCCAAAGGTGTATTTCAAAATTAATGGCATCAGCAGGCTTGCCAATGTAGGGCATTTGAATTGTACTGAGTGTGACTAGCCTATGAAGCATTGCTCTCTACACAGACAAAGACACACGCACACACAGTTGCCATGTCTGGGATTAGAATTCCTATCTAACTTGTTTATCACACTACAGCATTACACAGTTATAGGACATGCCACAGAGATTACTGGGCTATTCTTTTCCCAAAGGTGTATTTCAAAGTGATTGACATCAGCAGGCTTGCCAAAGTAAGGCATTTGAATTGTAGTGAGGGTGACTAGCCTAAAAAGCATTGCTCCCTACACAGACAGAGATACACACACACACACACACACACACACACACACACACACACACACACACACACACACACACACACACACACTATTGCCATGTCAGGGATTAGAATTCCTACCTAACTAGTTTATCACACTACAGCATTACACAGTTATAAGATATGCCACAGATATTACTGGGCTATCCCTTCCCCAAAGATGTATTTCACAGTAACAGACATCAGCAGGCTTGCCATAGTAGGGCTATGGAGAGGCCAGTGTGTCTGCATGGGCCATAACCCATTCATCTAGAGGTAGACACACCACACTCAGGCACACACAGGTTTATATTCCGCAGGTACATGTATACAACTGCTAGATGACTACTGCCTTGTACAGTTATGTTGCACAGCTAGCACTAGCACCACAGAATCTTTAATGCTGAGGGATATCAGTGGCTAATTACTGCAGTGCATGACACTTACACATCATATGGTTGTAGCCATTTGGCTGTGTGCTGGGTGGGACAGGCCTAATGATGGTAGGCTTTTTGTCACTGTCACTTTCTTCCACACATCTATGTATGTCTACTTTTGGCATATTATAGTGTGTTGTCCTTGGATATTTGTGTGTATTCCTATCCAATGTGTGTGCAAGACATGACTGGTGCATACTGAGGAGTGTATGCACTAACATCTGCAACTGTCAGATATGTATGGTCCACTGTTGTTGGCAGACATGGGCTTCATTTGTTGAAGTGTGTGAGCATACCCAGTATGACCTTTCAGTATGTTATAGTCTGACATTGCCTTCATTTCTCTAAGTGTGTGACCATGTCCAGTATGCCCTTCTGTATTGAATGTGTGGATCTATTCCAAGTAGACTGTACTCCAGTGCAGACCTTTGTGTTCTACACCTGCAGCTAGCAAACTGTTTGTGCAGGATATCTGTAGATCAATTGGTAATATGGGGTCAAACTGTGCAAGGGATAGTGTGTACTGTAGGTGATTGTGTCTGTGCTGCTTCTGCTACATGGTACTGGTATTAGCAGAGATATTCAGACATGTGTACTGTTATACACTGTGATGTTTTATGTCCTCAAGTGTAGACATTTTTGCTTGCAGTGATGTCCTGTATTACTGCCTCTTAAATCGTTTTTCAGTTGTGCACTTGCCTTGCTTCATTTAAAAAGTTTTAAATTGCTAATTTTGTAGAGTTTTAATTGCATTTACTGTTTAGGACTACACACTCAAGTGAGTTAGCCTTTTCTGTGTTTATTTACTGTATTATTGCATTGTTTAGCCTGTTTTAACAAAAAATACTATCTTGTTTGCTCGTTCCCCACCTTTCCTGGCCAGTATAGTCCAAATCCCAGGCTTTGCTTGTCTCAGAAATTTATTTTCTGTGTTCAGAGCTACCCAAACCTTGCTGTGGTAGAGGGAAGTCCTACTGCTTACCAGTGGGAGCGGTGAGCATTGTACTGCCTATCTGATACTAAAGAAGTGGTTTCCAGCTCTGAAATTGTAATTTTATTAGCATTTTTGGGCTGATTTCTATCCCTTTCAACTTTCTGGATTAAAAATGCATGTGTTTGCACATTTTTCACATCATGCAGCACTGCAGGGCTACAGTTAAACTATTTCAGGTGCCAGAAAGTCTGCTCTTAAAATTTTCCCTTATAACTAGCTGGTTTCTCAGTAGTAGCACTAAAATCTGAGTCCCTGTGACTAGCACTTGCTCTAGGACCTGCTGGAAAGCACTAGGAAGCCTGAAACTGATACAAGCACTCAACTCTCCTTGTCAATAAGGAGAAATTAATCGTAGGCACTAAACAGTTTATAATTCCAAAGTACCTTGCAAAGGTAAGGGAAAACAGCTCTTGTACTTTACAAAAAAAGCACGCACCTAAACAGGCATGTCCAAGGGTCAGCTTCCGGTGATTTCTCCTGTCCATCTAGTGAATCTGGGCATACTGGGGCAATGCGGCAACTACCTCATGTACACAGACAACACTCTCCTCCTACCACCCAACACTATGACCTGTGAGAGATGCACTTACATAGCCAAACTGGAAGCAAAGCTCTCTCCGGCCAAGATTGTGCTAGACAGTCAAGAGGAGAAGGTTAACATCTGCATTACACCTAAGGCAACGCATATCCCTTCAAAACCCACACCATCAACACTGACACATAGCAACACTAAACCCACATATGCAGATGCCCTTAACATTAACCTGCCCAAGCAACAAGGACCTCCGAAACTGAAACGCAAACAAACACCAGTCACAACCAAAGTGACACAGCTCACAACACCAGTATGCCACCCAACAACAGCCCCTAAGGCAAGACAATGTACTCAACACTTTAGTCATAGGTGACTCTATAGTCAAGCACACTGATGTCCCACTCACCAGGCTAAACAAGGAGAAAATTACAATCAGTTTCCTGTCAGGTGCCAGGAGCCACCACATAACACATACACTCAAGTCACTCCACAATAAGTACAAATACGACTCTGTCATCATCCATGTTGGGGTGAATGACTTGAGACATACCTCCCTGGACTACATAAAAAGAGACATGGAACAGCTCTCAGATCATGTGGACCAGGCAGGTATGACCCTAGCCCTGAGTAGCATCCTGCCTTTGCCCAGAATGATACCGCAGTATAAGGACAAAATGATTGACTTCAACAATTGGCTAAGCTTCTGGTGTCATTCAAAGGGGATCCAGTATCTGTCTGCCTGGGAAGACATGATCGACAAACCACAATGCTTTGCCAGAGATAGTCTGCAACTGTCATCCCTGGAATCCAGGTTACTGGTTAAAGCTCTTGCCACCCTTATAGTGAATTTTTTAGGCAAGGTTCAAAGGACAAAACCACCACCATAACAGATACAAGCATGCAAAATCTGAAGGTAATGCTACTCAATGCTAGAAGTCTAAACCTCAAAATGCACTCTCTCGAGGTACTCCTAAAAATGGAGAACATTGATATCTGTGCAGTAACTGAGACCTGGTTCAAGGCTTCAGAGAGCACCCCTGCAATACCAGGCTACAACTCTTACCATGCATTTCATCCACAAAACCAAGACCAAAACACTAAAGGTGGAGGAGTGTCCATATCCACCAAGGATATTCACACCTCCAGGCTAGTTGCCCAACATAATGCATCTGAAATTCTCCAGGTGCCACTAACACTAGGTAAGACTGCAATCCAAATTGTAGCTTGCTACAGATCTCCCACCATGCCCCAAGATTCTCACTACACCTTTCTAAACATACTGGAAAATATTACGATACAGCCAAACACCCTAATAATGGGTGATTTCAACTACCCAGCCATTAACTGGGAAAACTACTCGGGTACCAACACCTTTTCCCAATGGTTTTTGGAATTCATAAATTCCAATGCCCTGGATCAACTAATCCATTGTCCCACGAGGGGCTCCAATATCCTAGACCTGGTCATTACCAACAGGGGAGATAGATGTTTCACACCAGTGGTCACCCCCTCCTTGGTCAGGTCTGACCATAAGCTAATCACCCTTGACATCCACATCCCACACCCACCCCCCAGTAAGGAAACCTCCGTAAAAACTTCTCCAAAGCTAACTTCATGTTACTCAAGTCAGAAGTGACAAACTTCATGACACTCATGCAGACGGGATCTGAAAGTTCGCCTGCTGAATCATACACTAAGGCACTGTAAGAGCACACCCACTTGTGCATGAATCGTGCCATCCCAAATAGAACCAAGATGCTCCCCTCCAAAAACAGGAAGCCAATCTGGTGGTCCCCTGCTGTAAACAAACTATACAACAGAAGGAAGAAATTGTTGCAGAAAAGTAGAAAATCCCACGATGCAAAAAAAACCCTTACCAGCCTCAGTAAGAAGCTGAGATCCTTCATAAAATCCTCAAAAGCTAGTTATGAAAATAAAATTGCCAAAGATTCCAAAGACAACCACAAGGCATTCTATAGTTATGTCAAGAATCTAAATGGCAATGCTCAGATCTGCTCTGAGTTACATCAGAATGGCATTAAATATACTAATCCCAAGGATATTGCCAATATCCTGGCAGATTGATTTAGTGCCAATTTCACCCCCCTCTCACCCCCTAAAGGGCCCATCTCAATACCAAAAGATTGCCAAACTCTGGTAATCATGGCCACACAGGTAGAAATCGCACTCTCCAAAGCTAAGAATACAGCATCCATGGGACCAGATGACATCCCGGGCTGTGCACCACATGAACTACAAAATGAACTGGCACCTCACCTGTGTCATGTTTAATCAGAGCCTCACCTCAGGCTTCGTGCCGACTGAGTGGAGCACAGCTACAGTTATCCCACTCCACAAGGGGGGATCCACCTTGGATCCCTGGAACTACTGTTCCATCAGTCTGAAGAGCCTGATCTGCAAGGGCATGGAATGCATTAACATGGAACTTATAAACAAAGACATTGGCAACCTTCAAACACTGGACCCCACCCAGTTTGGGTTCGTGAAGGGTCTCCTGAACCTGATTTACTTCTTTGAATCAGTCTCCAGAGCTGTGGACAAGGGTAAGGAGGTCCACACAGCCTATATGGACCTCGCCAAGGCCTTCAACACCATCCCTCACTCTGGATCATAGATTCACTTACTAAGCTGGGCATAAATCCCTATGTCACTCGATGGGTTGCCAACTGGCTTACTGACAGAACCCAGACTGTAAAAGTAGCCGACTCCAAATCCAGCTCCAGACAAGTGACAGGTGGAGTACCTCAGGGTTCAGTCCTGGGACCGCTCTTGTTTGGCATCTACTTCTCTGAAGTACAGGCCAACACTAAGGGACTCTGGCTAACAAAGTTCACAGATGACTGCAAACTGGGAGCCATTATTGAATCCCTAAATTATGTGGGTATTCTACAAAAGGGCCTTACAGAAACAGATGCTTGGTGCCAGAGCCATGGGCTCAAGCTTAATGCCAAGAAATGTATAGTTATCCCCTATGGAAAAAAACATGTACCCATGAATTACCACATAGGTAGCAGTACACTAAACATCGAAAGTGTGATGAGAGACTTAGGGACACAGGTGGACAGTTCTCTCACCTTCGATAACCACATTGCGACAACAGTCAGGAAATCCTTCTGTGTGGCACACCTCATCACTAAGGGCTTTTCATCCAGAAAAAAGGAGGTCATTGTCCTACTGTACTCATCCCTCATTAGACCCATTATAGAGTATAATGCCCCCTTTGGTATGTACCTCACAAGACATCTGCAACAGCTGGAAAGACCCCAGAAATACCTCACTAAAAGAATCACAGGTCTAAAGCAGATGCCATATGCTGACTATCTAAAAAAACTCCAACTATACTCTGTGGCATATCGTCTACTCAGAGGTGATCTCTGCTTAACATACAAGGCCATGTCAAACCCTGAGCTGTTGGACATGCTCCACTTAAAGAAATCCCAATCCCTCAGAGCCACACGCTCCAGGGATCTAAACCTTGTCATCACAATGAACAAAACATGCTGGAGGGATAGGTTCCAGACTCAGAGACTCTCCATACTCTGGCATAGACTGCCCATACATGTCAAGCAGAGTGCCTCCTTGGCCTTCTTCAAAATGAATCTTGACGATTGGATGGGAGATAGGAAATTCACCCCGGGGATCATGTCAGTCACCCTGCTAGACAGGATCCCAGGGAAGTAAATATTGTGGGAAGAAATATCCAGGGAATTGTTATGGCTAGGCTTGTATAGGCCCTAGGGTCGATAGTCTACTACCAACCTATGAACCTATGGGGAACACAGGGTGAAAGCAGCTGTGTCCAGTATTGTGGTCAAATACCTACATATTCCTGGAAAGTTATGCCATTGTGGAGGGGGGGCTGCAGACACTTGTTGCTGGGTCTGCGTATCCAGTTCAGCACCTTGGTAGAGTGATGCCAGAGAATCCCATAATTGTACATCCATCGATGTGACAGTATGGCCTTATCTTGCTGTGGCAATACCTCATAGCTGTAGAGATTCACACAGGTTACCCAGAAAGAGGGGTCATAAGTCAGGACATTACCCCTATTGTGATGTATGGGCAGATTTGTAGCCACCCATTTTTATGTTTGCAGCCAGGGATAGTATGTGCACATGGCTGTGTTTTGGACTTTGCACATTCCATGCTGTCCATGCTCCCACCCGCCGTCTATTATTCTATCATCTTCCATACATTATGCAAACATTCTCTGCAACTTTCGCTATAGTTATCACCTCGTCACAGCTGTGTTTTGGTGTTGGTCCACAGTTCATGCAGTGGGACATGGTGGACATGTTACTGTGGTTTGTCCACATGACCTTGCATATAGGTTATGTGGAGTGTGTTATCTTGTTATTTGGGTGTCCATGACATAACATACATTGGCAGTACAGGTGAGACACAGGCCTTTGGCAGAGACCTGTAGGCCTGTAGCAGGCTGTTGCATTCTGTCACTCCTACAGTCCCAGACTGCCATACAGTATATTCCCCTGGGGTGACAGGGTAGGTGTGCTAGGTGTTTATGCCAATACTTTCTATCAGTATTGATCAGGTGGTGTGGATGCTGGCAGGGTGCTGCTTACAGCTAGGGACACACCTGCTCGGGACACCTGCAGTGCATGTTGCATTCTTTCACTATTGCTATACAGAGGTGGGGGTCATATTGTACCCATTTCCAACAGCAGGGATATGACCAGAGAGGTACCTGTGGGTGGTGTTTGGGTGAGCTGGGTGCATGTGTGCTATGGACACTACTTGCATCTGACTCACAGATATGCATGGGGCATTCCAGTTATGCTGGCTTGTGCAGGGACATCAGCTGTTTCTCAATACATCATTCCTATGACCTTTGTACTCTGCCAATGTTTGGCCAGACAACATCAATATTCCCTACTACAAGCCCAGATAATGTGATGCATACCTGTATGTACAATTCCAAGGGTGTGTCCATTTCATGGTTACACATTATACACTGTATGTCTGGGGTACTTTTCCCAGTGTACTGCTTGTATATCTAACCCAACAGTCATGCCATGTCCATCTTTCAGATGGTGAGAAATATTATCGCCATACATTTACAATGGCTTACTGCTAGACTGTGTTATGCTGGGGAGCATTGTGTTTGGCACTGCAGTTGTGAGGACTTGGCCCTGTCATCGGCAGTAGTGGGCAATGGCCACCAGGTCACACCTCAACATGCATACATCCTGACCACTCTCACACAATATGAAACACACACCAACCTAACACACACATACCTGCATATTGTACAAATGCTACAATCTATCCTGCTACCTTGGCCACCTCAGGTCATCTGTGCACCACTGGTATTATACCTACACATACATAAAATCCACTGAGTAACTGGTGTGGAATGGCAAGACTCAATAACTCCTCGGCTTGGACAGTGCAAAAAGTTTATTACAAGAATGAAATAAAAGTGCAACTAAAAACACTCCAGGTTAAGCGCTTTCATCTGACAAAAGCAGACTTCTTCAGAACAACAATTGATACTGCACCCATTAAATAAACTTTTAGGCGCCAAAAACATTTCTCATTGAATGATTTAAAGGTATATCCATATAATACATATAATACATTCATAGACAGCCCTATCCCTATAATGACAAATGATACTCACATACTGATAAAACATGAATATAAAAATATATAAATATAAATATAAATAAGATATAAATAATAATATATAAGATGTATTATAATGTAGTTAATGTGTATGTGATGTACCTATATAATTGCTGTTTTCAAAGCCAGTGATCTACCCATAAAATTCCATAAAAAACTTTAAAAACCTAAGAAAAAATAATAATAATAAAATGTACTATAATACTAGACCAAAAGAACTATGCTAAACATAAGAATGGTTTTATACTAATAGAATCATTGATGCCAGGAAGCCTCGTGGAATCAGTAATTATCTGCCATTTACTCTCCTTCATAGCCAAAAAGGCTTTGACATTCCCTCCATATGCTGTAATGCCAACCTGATCAATGATTACAAATTTAAAATAATGCGTATCTCCACTTTTTAATATATGCCTATAAAGGGCATTCTTTTTGTCTTTATTTTTAATACTATATAGATACATCGTCTCAGCTGTCTCTCGGTCTTCCCGATATAAAATGCTGAACATGTTTGACATGTTGCTAAATAGACAACGTATTTAGTATTACAATTCCCTGCCCTACATCGTATATATGTTTTGTTGAAGTTGTCCAATTTCACACCCACTGTTTCGTTGATAGTGTAACATTGGTTGCATGCTCCGCATTTACTTGTACCGCTTGTCCCCCCATTCTTACTGCATATATTGGATTCTAAAATCCTTTTAAGATTGTATCCAGTTTTGTAAACAAATTTGGGATGGGAACCCAAAACCTGGGCTAACTCATCATCCATAGTAATCAAATTCCAATGTTGTCTTACAATATTTTCTATATACTGAACTACTGGGGAGTACATAAGCACACAAACCCTATGACTAAAACCCTCTATTGTTTTATTTCCCGAGGATGGAACTTCATGTATTAAATGACCTAATAAAGGTACATACTTTTTACCCCACTCCTTACTGACATATCTAACAACATCATTTAATAAGGGTACAGGATATCCTCTCACACTAAACATTGACTTAATAAAATATAATTCTTTGTCCATAATTTCTCTAGTCGAGGACATTCGGGCAGCTCTAATACACTGCCCCTTGAATACATTTTTGAATACTTGCTTAGGATGATTACTACTAAACTCTAAATAGTCATTGGAGAATGTCTCCTTTCTGTGTATACAAGATACAAACCCTCCATCACCATGACTAATATGTGTATCCAAATATGCTGTACCACTTTTATTGATGTTGAATGTAAACTTTAAAAAGTCTGTTGAATTATTTATATAGTCAATAAAGGACTGAATCAATTCTTCAGGACCTTTCCATAACATTTGGGTCAATAACAAAACAATATTAAAGGATTCATGGGATTTTATAAGGGAACTCACACCCGAGGTTTATAAAGATGATTTATTATTCATCACTATAGATATCATTGACCTTTTTTCCAGTATTCCTTATAAGGAAGGGATGGACTATTTTGAACAAAGTATTTTTTTGGATCAAAAATGACGCATGAAGAAAAGATAGCCACAGTTGCTCTCATGGACACAGTTTTAAAATACAATTTTCTAATTTTTGATGGTGAATACTATCAACAAATTAATGGGGTGTCCATGGGAGCAGCGTGTGCTCCTACATATGCAAATATAGTCCTGTCAAAATGGGAAGATAAATATATAATGAATTCCAGTTTCAAGAAGTTTTGGATACTGTACCATAGATTCCTGGATAACATAGTGATTTTTTGGACTGGAGGAAAACAAATGTTTTTAGAATTTTTTGAATATATTAGTTCGACAACAAGTTTTTTGAAATTCACATATGTTATAAATACAGATATTTTAAATTACTTGGATGTTGAGGTTATTAAATCAGATCATAAATTTGAAACTAGGGTCTTTAGAAAAACAACATATTGTAATTCCTACCTACACTACGATAGCTCCCACCCCCCTCATTGCAAGAAAAATATAGTCAAGGGACAATTTGTGAGGGGGTCGAGGATGACAAGCAGAGATATAGATTTTAAACAGGAATGTGATAAACTGGAAACTATGTTTCTAGAAAGAGGTTATCCTATAACATTTATTCAAGATATTAGGAAGGAAGTGGAAATAGGTAGGAAAGACAGATTTCAACCAATAAAAGGGGTTATGGAAATCAAGAAAATGGAAGAGAAAAAGAATGGTATATATACGAATGAAGAAACAATACAAAAAAGACTTATTATAGAATTTAACTCTACTAACAAAAATATGAAAGGTATCACATGCAGGGAATGGGACAAATTCCTTTCTTTTACAGATATGGAGGAAATTAAATGTATGAGACCACAAGTTATTTATAGAAATCCACCATGTATACGTAATATGATTGAAAGAAAGGGATTGGATAAGAGAGGGACTAGTCTTAGAAGGATAGGCACTTTTAAATGTGGATGGTGCCAGCAATGCCCACATATTATGAATGAGGGAGAGGTATACATTGAAAGTAGGAACATGAAAATAAGAAGTAAAGATTATTATAATTGTGATACACAAGAAGTTGTATACCTAGTAATTTGTCAGAAATGCCATGCATTTTATATTGGCAAAAGTGAAAGGTCCCTGAAAAAACGAATTTACGAGCATATGTACGACATCAGTAGAGGAAAAGAGACAAATGCACTATATAAGCACTTTAAGGATTGTAAGGAAGCTAAATATTTATGGTTTGTAATAGAACAAGTTAAACGTGATATAAGAGGCGGTCCATGGGAAGATATTCTAGAGAACAGGGAACTACGGTGGCAGGTTAGAATGGATGCAAGTAGAAAGCCTGGTCTTAATGAAATGGTTTCTATAAGACCATTATTAAAAGTAAGAGCTAATAAAATTTGAGAACAAGAAAGGAAGTCTTGGGCATCATTGTCCTGAAAAATAGGGGTCCACACAACATAAGTATTTTAATAATAATGTATATAACTTTTTAATATTCACGTGTTTTTGTATTTGTTATTTAATAATATTGATTTTTTTATAATGTCAATATTTATTAATACATATTTTCAATGTGTCACAAATATTTAATGATGTATATATATTTTATGTTTTAAAAGTTATTTAAGAACTAATAGGGGGATTTATTGGGATGTATTTGCAGGTTTTGCACACTAGAGGGAGTTATACCAATATTAATCTGTGAAAGAGCTTTTTTTGAAATTGGGTTTTAATACACACAGAACCACTTTAACTTTATGAATAAATTGTTTTATTTTTATTTTTATGGGATACAGATTAGGATTGAGGTTTATGCATTAGTAAATGGTTAATATGTACATATTTTTTAAGTAAAAAAGAAAAACAGGAGAATGCTAGTAATATCATCACAAGTTTTCATTTCATCCTCATGAATATGTAATTGTGTCTTTGAATATTAATAGATAATAGACTGTAGGGATTGGCATATTTGAATTTTATTTTCAATGGTTTTATTGGATAATTAAACAATGAATTTAGTATTTAAACTGTTGAGAATTTTTATGCAATTGTCTGATGAAGTCCTGGTGGAGAGGGACGAAAACACGTATTGTGGCTGTCAATGTGAAGTACGTTAATAGAATTTTTGGATCGTAATAAACTGAATTCTTATTTATGAACAAGTTGTTCGCGACTTTTGTAGCTTCTATTGGAGGATTACTAGTTGTTTTGAGAGCTACAACCAGCTATTTGTGAGTTCTAGTGACCTTTCCATAACACAAAGAGATCATCTAAGAACCTCGAGTAATATACAATATGTTGAAAAAATTCACTATTGAATAGGAATTGGGTTTCCCATTCAAGCATGACAAGATTGGCGAATATGGGAGCACAAGAAGCTCCCATAGCAACGCCTCTAGTCTGTCTAAAAAAATCATTTTCAAAGTGGATGTAATTATTGTCTAACACTAAACCCATCATGTCAATAAGACCAATTTTGTCCCAATCCAAATTTGAGTATTTCCTTAGGCTATTACTGAAATACTCAAGTCCTATTTCCTTGGGGATGCAAGAAAAAATATCAATAGCATCAATGGTGATGTAAATAAGGTTCTTGTTCCATAATTGTGGTGTCAAGTGTCCAAGAAACCTCCAAGAATCCTTAATTAGATGAGGAATGTTGTTGTAAATAGGCTTCACCCACTTATCAATAGCAACACCCAAGGGAAAAATATTTGACTTACTTCCTGATATTATGGGTCTAAAAAGAGGACATTCCAAATTTTTATGGACCTTAGGTATTCCTATGATGGTGGCTAATATAGGGTGTTCAACCTTTAAAAACTGGTAGACCTCATCAGTAATTCTATGATCTATCAGATATTCTTCCACAGCTAAATCAATTTGTCTTTGTCCAATGTTTACTTCATTAAGGGAGATGGCCTCATAATTCCCTAATTGATATAAAATGTTATATATTTCCTTAATGCAATCCATTTTATTATATAGCACAATTCCTCCCCCTTTGTCGGGTTTCATAACCCTCACTTCTTTATTATTCACTAATGTTTGTAAACATATACGTTCTCCTTCAGTTAAATTATCCTTCATACTAGACATAATATTCTTGTCAATCTTATACACTTTATAAAAACTGTAGATATCCTGACATACCATTTTCTCGTAACTTGCTATGACTGGATTACTGCAGGGTATATATGTACTTTTCTTTTTAAGAACACCTTGTTCGCTACCATTGCATACAACTTCATTATTTTTGAACTGTATAGCTAAGTTCAATCTCCGACAATATAATTTAAATTTTGTAAATACATCCACTAAATTGAATCTCACCGTCGGTATAAATTTCATTCCCTTAGCGAATAACCTATAAAATTCATCAGAAATATCAAAGTTTATGTAATTAAACACCTTGAACCCTTTGTATATGTTTATAATGTTTGTATTGTTATCAACTCCATAAAGTGTTGTAACATCTAAGTTCCCTTCTATTGCTTGCCTCGGTACAATATCTTCTTGTTCATAACTTAATTTCTTCATATCTATCCCATGTTCACCTATGTAGGACCTTGATTTGCTTATCTCTTTCTGATGTTGCTGGGTGTGAATGAATTTTTCGGGGGGGGGATACCTGCCCCCTCGAAAATTCGATTTCCTATCTGTCTGTCTATCTTCATACCTGTGGTATCCATCCCTTTCACCTTCCCAATAACTTTTTGGCCAAATATACGCTCTTTTATTAGCATATTGGTCCAAATCACAAGCTATTTTCCTACTTTTTCTCTGGTAAATATTGGTGGCTTTCTGCTGAGCTACAACAAACTGTTTATCATACAATTCGTTCCATTTAGGAAACAATTCATTAGTAAGTATTTCATGGTTCAGTTTGTCAACTTCCTGTACCAACCGTGAAAGTTTTTCATCATTTTTCTTAACTAACACTTTCATATAACTATACCCAAAGCTGTCAAACAATTGATTAAACTCCCCCATCGTATTTAAATCCAAGTCAAATCCCATAGGTATTTTAAAAAATCTTATACCCTTAGGAACAATTTTCATAGACATACATTTGGAAAAATATGCATTTTCAATTTTTATATTTTTAATGGACAATAACTTTTTACCAAGCAAAAATATCATATCCTTAACAGAAGTTTCAAAAGCTTTAGAATGTTGTCCATTTATATAACCTACACCAACATCATCATGTTTAGTAAATTCATAGTCATCATTCAAGAAACGATCTAAAAAGTCATTATCTTCGCCACATTTAGATTTGTCCAAAACATGAAATCTACTTTTATTAATATAATTGTGTTTACTACCCATGTTAGTTTTGTAGCCCTTAAAAATATCCGGACTCAAAATATTAATAGTATGATCAGTACCTCTTGTGTTGTCCAAATGAGCCCTGGCAATACCAGAATAGGTTTTTAAAGTCGTCGGGCGTTTAGGATGCGCCCCAAGCCTTTCCACCTCTTCCCGAGCATGAAAAAAAACTAAAGTCAAACGTGAAATTGTTTGTAGAATTTCTGCTGGTGTTAAGATTCTTACTGTGACTTAATAATCGTTCATGAGACAAGCATTTCTCGTCATCGACACATTTCGCTTGCCTGTTTGGAATCTCAAACTGAGAACTTGTGTCCACACGAAAAGCAGTCTCTGTGCTGACAACAGGAAGTAATTCACATCCCGATAGCGTTTCCTGCTGCTGGTCCCTTGTTTTAATCACCTCGACCTTGTCTAATGCTGTTAATGATAATGTTACAATGTGTCTACATCAGAATGGGGGGCGCACCAGACTGTTACTACATTTCTAAATAGGATTGGGGGGCACACCTGACTGTTTCTTCATTTCTAAATAGGATTGTGGGGGGGGGGTACACCTGTCTGTTACAACAGTTCTACTTAAGATTGGGGCAGCACACCTGACTGTTACAATGTGTCTACATCAGATTGGGGGGACACACCAGACTGTTACTACATTTCTACATATGATTGGGGGTGGGGAACACCTGACTGTTTCAACATTTCTACATAGGATTGGGGGGGGTACACCTTACCATTTCTACATTTCTACACAGGATTTAGGGGCACACCTGACTGTTTCTGCATTGTCTACACAGGATTGGGGGGCACACCTGACTGTTTCTACATTTCTACATAGGATTGGGGGGGCACTCCTGACATTTGTACACATTTGCTATGACTGTACTGGTATGTCAGGTACTCCATTTCATTCTGTATTGTAACCTATCATGCTGACTAGAGGCATATCAGTGTACTACAGGTCTTAGGTCTGACTGGCCTACATATCAGTTTCTGACTTCTTACCTTTCAGAACTAACATCCCACTGCCTGACCTGATGTAGTCTGTCTGTGTAGGCCTGGGGGGGAGGTTACCCATAGCCATCATTCAGAGGCCTTAGCACAACCTTTGTTTGTGTTTGTCTACACCTGTCCTGCTGGCTGAGACTGTTGTTGGGTATGTGAACCTCCCTGACTGGCATGTGTGTGTGTCATATAGACACACATGTGGCCCAGTATATTTGCTGAAGTGGGTTTTGTCACCATGTGTAGTACTGGCTACTATGGTGACACCAGTATTTGTTACAGATCACATGCTGCCATTATAGATGTCTACTATCTGTTGGCATCCCACTCAGCCACCCGATTCCCTTGCATGCTCACATCCATACTGTAGATACAAGTAACAACACATACTACTCCATTCAGCAATTGGTAAGAAGAGTGACTTACCTTGTGGGTGTGCCATTATTGAGGATGGTGCTGGAGGGCTGCCTATTTTGCCTACAAGCAAATGCAAGGAGTGGCAATGGGGGCGGCTTGCGCCCCAAACTATGCAAATTTAATTTTAGCTAGATGGGAGGAGAAATTTGTTTTAGGTTCCAAATATGCAGGTCAATGGAACCTCTATAGGAGGTTCCTTGATGATGTAAGTATTCCATGGAAGGGGGACCCAGAAATTTTAGACGAGTTTTTATGTTATTTAAATAGCACAACATTGTTTTTAAAATTCACATATAATATTAGTAATGAAAAGTTGCAGTTTTTAGATATAAAGATTTTTAAGAAAAAGAACAAGTTTTGTTCAAAGATCTACAGAAAGAAAACATTTTCCAATTCCTTTCTCCACTTCAATAGTGCACACCCTGCTATGTCCAAGCAAGCAGAATGGTATCAGAAGATGCAGATTATGAAGAAGAAAGTAACCTACTCAAACTTCCCTTTAGAGCTAGAGGTTATCCTGGTAGCTTAATTGCAGAAGTCAGAAGAGAAGTTGCAGTAGGTAGAAAATCAAAGTTTGAACCTATATTAGGCACATTACATGGAATTCTGCTTGGGCACGTGGAAAAGAAGGAAGGAAATTTTAACAAGGCACTGGTTCTAGAATTTAATGGCTCTGCAGGGTGTATGAGAAACATGATTGAGGATGAATGAGAGAAGTGGTTTATAGAAACTCCCAAAATATAAAGTGCCTACTAGAAAATGCTTATAAGAATGGAAGTGGTGATAAGAAAAGGAAAGGAACATATATATGCGGAAGATGCACCCAGTGCACTTATATAACAAATAAAGAGAAAATATTTTAACAAGTAGGAATAAATGGATAGAAAGTGCACAATTTTATAACTGTGAATCTAATGGACTCATATACTTGGCCTTGTGTGGGGAATGTAAACCCTTCTACGTCGGAAAAAGCGGTGTTGACCATCGCAAAAGCATTTACATTCTGGTAATAAATATTGTTGCTTTTAAATCGTTTGCCTTCTGCTTCATTAGGTTTTTGATATATTATTCTGTAGAAGCACACCAACAGATAAATAAGTTGGACTATGACCCAACAGCGTTTTTCAAACAGCAAGTGGATACATTTTTGGATTATTGGATAAACTCTGGGGGCCATTTCAGACTCATTGAGAATGGAATTGGCAGCTCATAGGTTTATACTAAACTAATGAACACCTGGGTCTTTACAAGCCTACAAAAAGGCTAATACTGTAATTCCAGGTACCCTCCAAAAGTTGATTCAATGACCACAACCACGTCAAACAAAGCCAAGTTTATTGCACAAACAACAGAGCTTTTGCATCTACACCCTTCATCAGTGATATAAAAATGAATTAAACTTACAATTTAAATAAGAGCATCATTAATCACAAGATAACAACCAGCCTATCAAATAAAATCCTCCCACCCCTTCTCTTAAAAATATATGACAATTTTTTAACATTTTTTTACATTTTATATCACATATATACGCACGCACACACACACACACACACACACACATATATACATATATATATAAATATATATATATACACACACACACACACACACACACACATATATATATATATATATATATATATATATATATATATATATATATACATATATACATATATAAACATGCATACACACATACACATACATATACATACAATAATATACAAAATAAATTCTCACAAATCTACATAAAAAAACATTCTTATTAAAAATATATATAATTTTTTTTCACATAGTGATAAATAATCACAGGTTTTCTCTTTGTCTTTTTACTAAAATAGGCTTTAAACTAACTGCACTATTTATACCTGGTTCAAAGTCTGCCCTTAATCTAACAATCCACTCATATTCTTTTAATTCAAGAGCATTATTCATATCCCCACCTCTAATTCCTAAGGAGACAGAGTCTATCACTCTAAATTTAAAATAATGACTGGGGTTATTCTCTTTAATATCCTTGTTTGGTGCATTTGTAGTTATATTCCTTCTAATATCGGATTTATGTTCCACTATTCGTTTCTTGAGTTTCCTCGTGGTTTTACCCACATAGAACGAAGGACAAGCCACACAAGTAGCTAAATATACTATTTGGGTTGTATTACAAGTAGCAGAACTACTAAAAATATATTCCTCATTCATTAGTGGGTGTATGAATTTATTCTCCCCATCTAAAATGTCACCACAGCAACTACAATTAAAATATTTTATTGTACCTGTTTTATTAAACTGACTTCTTGATGTTATTTGTTTAAAATCTTTATAACGTAATTTCAACTTCAAACTTTCTGAGTTCCTATATGCAAAATATGGCCTCTCACCTAATAACTTCTTTAACTCTGGCATCGCCATTAAAATTGTCCAGTTTTTTTGTATAATTTGTTTTATTTCATTTGTATTCATATTATATGTTGTGCCATATCTAATCATATTATTTTTATCTTTTACTGGTTCTTCTTGTCGTACCTCTCTTTTCCCAAAAATTGGACTATACTTATTAGATCTTCCTTCAATAACTTCATTATATGTATCCTCAACTATCTCAGGCCTATAACTACTTTTAATGAACTCTTCCATCATTAACCTAGCTTGTTCTTCAAATTTCACGTCCTCCAGATACATACCGCCTTATCAACTGGGCTTTTATGATACCTTTAAATATATGAGGTGCATACATGCTTTTCCTGTTCACATACCTATTAACTTGAACCTCCTTCTGGTATATAGTAGTCTCCACTCTCCCATTTTTCTTATATAGCTCTGTATCTAAAAATGCTATTTTATCCTTTGAAGCTGACATTTTAAATGTTAAAAAAGTAGTTGTTGCATTTAAATACTTTATGTATTCAGTCAACTCATCCACTGTGCCATCCCAAATTAGGAAGAAATTGTCTACAAACCTTTGATAAAAACAAACTTATTACTTAATTTATTGGGCCGGATTCACGATGGCTTGAAGGGAGTCTAAGAGTAGAGTAAGACTCCATGCAGCCATCATGTCCGACGAGCGATCCAGGAACAGCCTGCGGGGGCGTGTAAGAGAGCTCCTAAAATGGCTCTTACACGGACAGGGCTGGGACATGCAAATCACCTCAATTGCAGGCGAAAGGCATGCAAATGAGGTAGATTTGCGATTCAGGAAGCCAGAACCTGTCCGAGTAAGAGCAGTGTTATTTGCAGAAATGTACTCAGTTGACAACTGAGTACCATTCTGCAAATAGCAAAACAGAGCCGTGACAGCTCCAAATAATGGTTACATCCAGTGCAGGAAGCATGCCAATGGTCAAATATATGGCCATTGGAAATGTTCCCTGATGCAAAATTAAAATAAAAATAATTTTTTTTCGCCGATTTCCGATGTTTAAGCGTAGTGCAGCACCGCACAAACGGGCTGCACTCTAAAAACCAGAATACTACAAATTAAAACCCACAAATGTGGATTTTATTGAAAGTGGTAATGTACAATGCAAGGGAATGGCAGGCTGAAGACAACATGGCCACTGAGTAGAGGTTGCTAAGGGGGGAAGCTCAGTCTAAGATATGTAACCAAGCATTAGTAGGCAATCCTATGTAATTTTTATTTTATATTTATTTATTTATTTATTCCAGTTGTTGACTGGGGTGGTCCACTGGGCTCAAGAGCCCGTTTTCAGTGGAAGCCCAGGGAGAAAAGCTCCACAGAACAATGTTACAATTCAAATAGTGACACTACAATAAAGTACAAGTAAAATAAAATAAAATACATAAACAAGATACAATCAAAAAATTATTTGTTTTACAGAGAAAAGTTGGGTGGAAGTTCCACAGACAGCTGTTAATAGTTAATAATTAAGGAAATAGGATGGTTAAATGAGGATTGTCCCGGAGGAAGAGAGGCATATAGCAAAGGAGGATGCAAATAAGTTGGTTACATGAATGAAGAAGGATAGGGGAAAATTATGGAAGTTTAGAAAGGAGAGTCGTTAGGATAGTGAATCGCTAGTTTACATAGCAAATGAGCACAGTCAGTGGAGTGTAGGAGTAGGATATGGGGAGTAACAGAGTAGAAGATAGGTAACATCAAGAGGGGGGTGTGTATGAAAGAAGTGATGCTCATTGGAGCAGAGTGGTATGTGTCCGCTGTCATTTAGACATCATGGAAAGAGGTGTGTCAACAGGTAGGCTAGGGAAAGCCAAGAAATGGAAGGTGTATACCATGGATAACACCAAAGTTTCTTGCTGAGCGTGCATGCGCGCGTGTGCGCACCTGTAAATCCGAGTAAGATAGAGTGCGCACGTGTAAGCGTGAGTGCACGCGTTTAAGCTGGAGTAAGCATGTATAAGGCTGTTTAAAGAGTTGTAAGCACATTTGCACTGGTGTGCACACGTTTTAACCCGAATAAGCAAGTTTTAGTCCGTGTAAGCATGTGTGTGCACATCTTAGTTGCTGTGCTCGTGTTTGCGCTTGTGTGCGTGGCGCTCCCCCCTGAGGAAACAGAAAGGAAAAAGGACGCACAACAAATAGTAGGAAGCTACCAGGGATTACTAGCAGAGCTAGCAGGTGAAAACAATCAGAATCAGGCAATTACACAGGCAGTACACTAGCCCAGCCCAGCCTAGCACTTAAAACTCTGCAAACAACAGTCCATTATGTTTTTCAAAAGAGACACGGCAATAAGCTAATAGAAGTGAAAACTGAAAAAGCTTTACTGAGACAAAGAAATGTTAGGGGCTGCCATTGCTGTTATAAGGTGACATATGCAACATGCTGAGGACGGTGACAATGGAAATGCTGCTGGACAACCCACAGTGAGGAGATGGAGAAGAGTGTACAGGCCCAGGGTAACCTACCAGGGGCTACATGAGCTGGAGATAGTGGAGCGCTATAGAGTGGACAGAGACCTCCTGCAGCAAATTGTTGAGCTGTGCAGGCCACGCCTCACACACCGAACCAAAAGAGGGGAACCCATCCCAGTGGAAATCAAGGTATGTGTTGGCCAAAGAATATTAGCAATAGGTACCTTCCAGAGACCAACTGGTGATATGATGGGGATATCACAGGCATCGGCATCCAGGGTACTACATCAGTTCCTGGATGCCATGTCAGCACATGTAGGTGATCATGTATATTTCCCCAATTCCCGTGAGGTATTGGCCAGCAATATGCATCTCTTCCTGCAAATAGTGGAATACCCTGAGGTAGTGGGTGCAATAGACTGCACGTACATATGCATCAAAGCACCAGCCGGTGAGCTGGGTAGGGTCTACTTCAACTGCAAGGGCTTCCCCTCCATCAATTTCCAGGTCGTGTGTGATGCCCAGGGCATAATACTGAATGTGTGTGCAGGCTGCCCTGGAAGCTACCATGATTCCCATATCTGGCATCTGACGCAGCTATACCAGACATTTGCCAATGGGGACATCCCACATGGTCACCTAGTGGGGGATGCTGGCTATGCACTGGAGCTGTGGCTGATGACACCCATCTGAAATGCACACACACCTGAACAGGAACGCCATAATGAGGCACACGCACAAACATGTAATGTAATAGAGCGTGTGTTTGGGCTGCTCAAGTCATGGTTCTGGTGCCTGGACACATCTGGTGAAGCCTTGCAGTACTCACCAACTACATGTACCCAAATTGTCATGGTATGTGCTATGCTACATAATATGATCCTGCGAAAACAGCTGCAGCAGGACCAGCTTAGGCCTGGGCCAAACAGCCCCCCACCATTGCCAAGGCCATCACAGGCAGAGCGTGACTCGGAGGATGAACAACCTGAGCCTGCCCCAGTAGGCAGAAGGAGGCGTGCCCAGTATGCTTTGGCCTTGGCAAAGAGGCAACGCATAGCACATACAACGACTCAGTAGGAACTCTGGAAATGATACCCCTTTCTGACTCGCACATAAAGTAAAAGGGATGCCCAAGTTGACACTACTTGCTTCCAAACATGTGCAGGGAGTGTAGTATGTGCATCAGACATAGGCAGCCCTGCAGCACCACCTAAGGCATGAATGCCATGTGTTAAGCAATATAAAGCAGTGCTAAACAGCAATTACCACCATGTAGTATATGCAAACAAAATCACGCACACCAACTAGCACAACTGTGGTCAATGTTCAGAAATATTGGGCAACATCCAGCAATGTTGGTGAATATTGAGCAATGTCGGACAAGCCTGGTCTAAGTAGGGCACAGCTGAACAAAAGCCAACATGCTCATATTTGCTTAACAGGCCCTTAAGCAGTGTGTTCTGCTCAGTATGAAAATATAAAGCAGTGATGGGCCTCGAACGCAGGATACTGTGCACTATAGCCAAAGTACTGAACCACTAAACCATGACAGTACTGCCGTGGTCCACCTCTATGACGGAATGTTGATAAGTCTATGCAAAGTATTCCATGGAAACCCTGCAGGCACCACATAATCCTTGTTGAGTTATGACACAAAGGTGAGTCCTGCAGTGAGAACAGAACCTGACTTCCAACACACACAGTATAAATGTTAATATTGGTCATGTTCGCACACATCAGCAAATGTAGTGGACCTCAGATAGCAACATACTGAAGGGTCACACTGGGCATGCTCACACACTTAGGCCATGTCTGAGTACAGCAGTGGGGCACGCATATCTGGCAGTTGCATGTGTTAACCCAGGAATCTGGCACTATACAGCAATCTGCCCCGTGCACACAGTTATATGACAACAGACACATCTATAATATAGTGGAACCCTGTCATAATCAAATATGTTCTGCAGATACGGAAGTTCTTCAAGGAAACTAGTAAAGCAAAGATGATAAAGACCTGCAAACAGTATCAGCAATAAACATTGTGCATCTTGAACATTAGCATAGGTTCAGAGGTCGATACTAGGCTATCTGCCCTAGGGCATGTACAAGCCTAGCCAGAGTGTGTTTGGCATTCGCAACCCTGTCAGATTACTACACTGTGTGTGTGAATAGTAGGTCACACAAGATAGCCCATGTACATTTATGCTAGTGTGCTTCTGTCTAGCAGGGACACAGAAGATATCCCAGGGGTAAATATACAATCACTCATACAGTCAGCAAGATGTCTCCAGTAAGTGGTCAGTGGGTGGCTCTGCCTATGTGAAACTGGGATTACATTCTGTAGTGAGTGGTGCCTCTGGGATAAGAATCTGTCCCTCCACAATGTCCTATTAACATCTGTGCTGAGGTATACGTCCCTGCAGTGTGTAGCTCCAAGGGAGTTGGATATCCTGAGGTGGAGCATGTCCAGTAATTCCGGTTTGGGTATAGCTGTAAACAACAGGCACACATCATATCTGAGTATAGAGCTGGAGTTACTGCATCTGAACTATGCAGGGCATCTGTGTGAGTCCCTAGATCTGCTTGGTGAGGACCGTCCATGGCCAGTACAGTTGCTGCAGGTGTCAGGTAAGGTACACCCCAAATGTGGCATTGTAACCAAGCATGGATGTGATAAGTATAGGGGCACAATGTCTAGATGTGAAACCATATGGGATAAGGTGGCACACATAGATGGTGTGTCCAACCACTTTGGCAACGTGAATGTTAAAGGCGACAGTACAAACAAGTGATGTCCCCAAACCCCTAACAACTCCTACCGTATGTAATGGAGTACTACCGATGTGGTAATGTGTGGGCATGTTGTTACTCCCAAAGGGGATGACTATGCAACTAATGGCATTTAGCTGTAGGCCATGGCTCAGGCACCAGTCATCCATCTCTGTGAGAGCCTGATTGAGTATGCATGTGGCAGCTGGAGAGTTGATCATGGCACACAGTTTGCAGTCAAGTGCAAACATATTCAGCCATATTCCCCCTGTGATAGCCTGTACGTAAGACAAATATATACTGAACAAGAGAGATCCCAGGACCAAGCTGTGTGGGATGCCATGTGTAACTGGTGTATAGTCAGACATGGCACCTGCAATCTTGACTATGTGGGTGCTATCCCTGATCTACGTATCAATCCATTGTGTGAGATATGTGTCCAAATTGACACTGGTGAGCCTGTGCATAATGGCCCAGTGGGTTATTGTGTTGAATGGTTTTGCAAGGTTCAGGTAGGCTGTGTGGATAGCCGTCCCTATGTCGATGGACCTATTAGCCACTTAAAGAATACCTACAGGTTCAAGAGACAATATCTGCCCACAACAATGCTGAAATGAGTAGGACACAGTGTCTTTAGGTTCCTGATATCTATGTGTGGGAGTCCTATGACAATATGCTCCATAGCTTTGCAGAACAGGCTACATAGGCTTATAGGGCAATATTGTCTGTGGTCCGTTGTGGCACCAACTCTGTGGAGCGGGACCACTGTCCCAGTATGCCATTCCTTGGGTACATATCCTGTGGTAACTCCAATATTGAATGGTGATGTAATGTGAGGGTTGTGTTTGTCATGATGCTCGTGTATGATGCAGGCTGGGGCACCATCTGGTCACATTTATACTGTGTTGTACACTGTGGGGAGGGCAGCACTCACCTGTTACTGTGTGATGTCAGGGAGGTTATACTCTGTTGGGATGGATAGTTGCTCCTTAGGGGGGGGTGGGAGACATCTGCACTGAACCTGTTTGCCAGGATGTAGGCAATGCCAGTGGGTTCAGGGTAGGTTTAGTCAGTATGCAGTAACTCACAGCATATCAGTGAGTGTCCACCCAGGTTCCTGACATAACTGAAGAAGGCCGTGTGATAGTCCTACATGTCAGGTGCAATTGTCTGGTAGAAGTGGCCCTTAGAAAAGTCTATGAGTGATTGTAGCTGTCTGCTAGTACAGATCACAGATGCCTTCCCAGTCTGGGATTGTGCTCTATCATGTAGTAGCGTCCTCCTGATGTTGTACAGCTTATTAATGGCTGGGGTCTACCAGACAGGTCCCCTGCCATTGTAGTAGTGGGTCTTGTTGTTATGTGGGATAGCACAATCCATGCAGTCCACTAGGTGTCCATAGAATGTGTATGTAAAGGATGCAGCAGTGTGAGCCGTATATGCCACTGTCTCAGGATCTCTGAAGGATACCACCTTGCTTCGGTGAAGTGAGATGTTGGCTCATGAGAAGTTCACCAAGATTACCCAGGATGGGTGTGTGGAGGGTATATGTATGTCCTGTGAGATACATGTATGTTCTGATCTTACCAATGAGGGGTATATCGCTGGTGTGGAACATAGAGTCCCCATGTTGGTGATGAGCAGGTCCAATATGTATTCCTGCTTGTGGCTGTGCTGACTGGTTGTGCCAAAGCATATGCGTCCACAAATTGTAGTGACTGTTGGGTGAGGTTGTCAGGGCTTGAGTAGTATTCCCAGTCAATATGTGTGTATATGAAGTCACACAATATAATGGTGTCTGTGGAGACCTGCATATTCTCCATAGTTCCCACAAAAGCCGAGTGTGGTTCCTGAGTTTGGGAGTGAGCTCTGTAGCAGGCAACAAACTGAAAGGCAGTATTGCACAATGGTATTTGTATATGTATGGTCTGTGATGCTTTGTGCAGTGCTACTAACCTGGAGGTGTGTGTATCTGTGATGTATATGGATACTCCCCCTAGTTGTGTTGCTGTTCCAAGTCTTGTTGTCAGACAGCATGGTATGAAACATAACCTGGTAGTGCTGGTGTGCATAAGCGAGCCTGAACCACGTGTCTGTCAGTGCACAGATATTGCTCTCCTCCATACTGAGGAGAGTCCTGAGTGGCCACAATATGAGGTTAACGCAACTGTTGTTGAGCAGCATTACCCTTAGTTTCATTTAACCTGTAATGTCTATGGAGGTAGGTTTGTCTTCTGAGCCCTGCTTAAAAACGGCACTCTGGTGGTAGCAAGAGCCTTAGCCAGCATACCAAAGTCCAAGTGTGACAGGTGCAAGCTGTCCATAGTGAAGCTACGTGGCATGTTGAGCATGTCACCATATGGGGGGGGTGTGTGTATGTGTGCAATTGTCTTTGAAAGGAGTGCCCTTTTTGGAGACTGTGAAAACACACTAAAAGAGGTACATTCCTCTTTGGAAAGTCTGATGATGTCACCATCCTACAAATACTGCAGGAGAAAGAAAGACAGTTAGTAAAGCAAATAGTGCACCGTGTTAGTGCATCTCTCTCTAGTATCATAACATAGTTAAGTAGGGGTTTGAATCCTGCAAAGTGTGTATGTGTGCAATTGTCTTTGAAAGGAGTGCCCTTTTTGGAGACTGTGAAAACACACTAAAAGAGGTACATTCCTCTTTGGAAAGTCTGATGATGTCACCATCCTACAAATACTGCAGGAGAAGGGAAACCAGCCATTTAAGCAAGTAGCGTGCCTTGTTAGTGCGTCTCTCTCGCTCTGTCTAGTATCATAACATAATTAGGTAGGGATTTGAATCCTGCAAACAGTGGGTGTGTGTATGTGTGCTGTTTCCTTTGAGAGGTGTTCCCTTTTTGGAGACTGGGAAAACTCAGTAAAGGAGGTACATTCCTCTTTGGAAAGTCTGATGATGTCACCATCCTACAAATACTGCAGCAGAAGGGAAACCAGCCAGTAAAGCAAATAGTGTGCCGTGTTAGTGTGTCTCCCTCTAGTATCATAACATAGCTAGGTAGGGGGTGGAATCCTGCAAACAATGAGTGTGTGTATGCGTGCAATTGTCTTTGAAAGGAGTGCCCTTTTTGGAGACCGTGAAAACACACTAAAAGAGGTACATTCCTCTTTGGAAAGTCTGATGATGTCACCATCCTACAAATACTGCAGGAGAAGGGAAACCAGCCATTTAAGCAAATAGTGCACCGTGTTAAGGTGTCTCTTTCTAATATCATAACATAGTTAGGTAGGGGTTTGAATCCTGCAAACAGTGAGTGTGTGGGGGTTCTGTGTATATGTGCAATTGTCTTTGAAAGGAGTGTCCTGTTTTGGAGACTGTGAAAACACACGAAAAGAGGTACATTCCTCTTTGGAAAGTATGATGATGTCACCATCCTACAAATACAGCAGGAGAAGGAAAACCAGCCAGTAAAGAAAAAAGTGTGCCGTGTTAATGCGTCACTCTCAAATATAATAATATAGTTAGGTATGGGTTTGAATCCTGCAAACTGTGTGTGTGTGGGGGGGTTGTGTGTATGTGTGCAATTGTATTTGAAAGGAGTGTCCTTTTTGGAGACTGTGAAAACACACTAAAAGAGGTACATTACTCTTTGGAAAGTCTGATGATGTCACCGTCCTACAAATACTGCAGGAGAAAAGGAACCAGGCAGTAAAGCAAACAGCGTGCTGTGTTAGTGTGTCTCTCTCTCTCGTATCATAACATAGTTATGTAAGGGTTTGAATCCTGTGAACAGTGAGTGCGTGTATGTGTGCAATTGTCTTTGAAAGGAGTGCCCTTTTTGGAGACTGTAAAAACACACTAAAAGAGGTACATTCCTCTTTGGAAAGTCTGATGATGTCACCATCCTACAAATACTGCAGGAGAAGGGAAACCAGGCAGTAAAGCAAATAACGCACCGTGTTAATACGTCTCTTTCTAGTATCATGACATAGTTAGGTAGGGGTTTGAATCCTGCAAACAGTAAGTGTGTATGGGTACAATTGTCTTTAAAAGGCGTGCCCTTTTTGGAGACTGTGAAAACACACTGAAAGAGGTACATTCCTCTTTGGAAAGTCTGATGATGTCACCATCCTACAAATACAGCAGGAGAAGGATAATCAGCCAATAAAGCAAATAGCGCGCCGTGGTAATGTGTCTCTCCCTAGTATCATAACATAGTTAGTTAGGGGTTTGAATCCTGCAAATGCTGATTGTGTGTGTGCCATTGTTGGTCAACACGGTGTGGGCTTTGCTTTTACTATGGTATGACATAGTATGATGACAACAGTAAGTGCATTCCAGACATCAGGTATCTGCATGGCAAATATATATGTGTACATGTCCCCTCAATCACTACATAAGTGTGAAGCCTGCATACTACATGAATACATTTGTTTCCATTGGCAGGTTGTGCCACTGCTACTCAGATCGTAGGTCACATATGTATGTATGTGACATGGCCGTCCACTGTTGTGTTCTGTGGTCAAGGTCATCTGTGGCACACACACGCATGACAGTTACTTAAGAGTAGTGTGAGTGAGGGTATATGCCTGGGGTATATGTCAGACATGGTCATACACAACAAAGTCTGCCAAGAATGGACAGTCTTTATAGGTGTATGACTGCCTTGTGGATATGCATTCAGGCCTCTAATGTCTGTGATACACCTTTGGACTCCACAATACCTATGGATATGTGGATACCAAGGGACACATGACATAACATGGGTCTGTATGTACACAATGGTACCTGACATACATGTTGAGGGCTACCACCGGTGTGGTACTGACGGGATAGTATGTATAGTACATGAGGATGACTATGCCATAGTCAACTTACTGCTATACAGCATGTATCACACAACAGGTATCTGTCTGTATGATACCCTTGTGTAGGATATGCGTCCCATCCAGGGAATGCATTGTAGGCCATTCCATGCATTCCCAGATTTGGATGGACACATCACTAGTGTGTCTGCATGTACCTAAGGGGGCTATATGACACACAGATGTGGTCACAGTAATGGGTGGCAGTCATTACCACTGGTTAGTGTTATAGCGTAGCACCGGAAGGATCCAATTGATACTGGGTTCCCTACTACTATGTGTCATTTGTCAGGACATCATACAATGATTGCTTATAGTCATGCTGTTGAGGTTGTGTATACTACCAGACTGCAAATCATTGACTGATATTAACGGAATCCCTCGCAGCATAGTGTCAACCCATGTCATACACACGTCAACCCATGTTAGTACATAAATGTAGTAGAATGCATACTGGCCATTGAAAGATGCAATGGGATGTTAATAATGTGTACGACAGGGTATGCCACATGTCCCATGTGTCCACTATGCACGTACATCCAGACAGTGCGCATCCACCATGTTCACAGATGTACACTTGCTAATCTGTACTGCACACATCACACACACACTGTCCACTCGCTAACACATGCTGGCAACACATCAAACATCAGCCAAGTGGCACATGGGTGGATAATACATACTCAGACCTAACAGTGGTGTAAACAATGCTACATTGACAATCAGAGCTTTGATGCATAATGTCTGCTCAGATATACCTACAATGATGTAGTTAGACTTCCTTGTTGACAACTCGCTATTATTGCTACACTGCTATAGTGTCACCCTGTGCATCAGCACCATGTTAGCCTGTCCCTCTGTCGATAATGCAGATGACAGGAGGCGGCACAGGTATCATCATATGCACAGGGCATTTTGTTGTTTGCCAGAGCCTGACATTGACCCATCCAATCGACATGTCTGTGTATGTGTGTGTGTGTGTGTGTGTGTGTGTGTGTGTGGGGGGGGACAACAGTACAGCACGGGCCAATGTTGATGTAATGTGTGTGTGTATGTGTGAGCCCTAGTTGTTTGCTTAATGTGTGTGTGTCTGCATGCACGCAGCTCCACCATGTGGCTGCCATATACGGTGGTTTGTAGGACAGCCACAGACTGCACCTGCTTGACTGTACAGATCACTGTCTCTGGCCATGGACACAGTACCTGTGCCTGGCAGGGGTGCTATGGATGGTATCGGGTACCAACCCTGACTGGGTACTGTCATCTGAGGCAGAGGTATGATGACTGGACCCATGTTCCTGCTGGGACTGGCCAGAGCCACGTGCACGTGGTCTACTGGGATGGACAATGGACAGGCCAGCCCCAGCATTGCTGGGGCTGGTACTGCCACTATGGGAGTGGCTGTGAGCTGTGGGCCATCCGCGACCACTGCCAGCTGTTGCTGTTGCTGGCATGCGTCCACGTCGACGTCACAACCGTCCCGCATGGTCCTGGCTTGAGGAAGACATGTTGTGGAGGGCATCTATTGTCTTCCCCCAACATCTATCAATGACCTCGGTGTATGTACGGATGGCACCGGCAAGGTCACGGATGCTGTCATTGATAGCGGTGTTATGTGCCCTCTGTGCCCTACATCCCTGCCTGGTGTACCATTCCATATGTGCCTGAGCCTGCATTACAGCCCAAAACATAGTGGTCATCGTAAGACCAGTGAGGGCATGCCTGCCAGGGGCAATACATCCAGTGGTGCTCCCCTGAGAACCCCTGGACCTCCCACCTATGTGGTACCGTTCAGGGTCTACGGCTATGGCTGCTGTGAGGGGATGCACGTGCCATGGGTACCACACTCTCCTGGTCAATGCCAGCTGTATGCTGTCCCTCCCCTATGGCCAGTGTTGGTGAGGGATATAATGGCAGTAAGAGTGTGCGCATAGATGGGGTTGAACGCTGTGTACTGTCGATTGGTGGACCAACGATAGACCCTGTCAAATCTCCCTGTGCCAAAATACATGTCATCATCACCACTATCCGTGGCAGTAGCTTCAGGTCGCCTGCTGCCTTCACCAAACCCTACCTCAGCACCTGTGAGAGGAAGACAGGAAACACACGTTATGGTCTGCACATGCACACATGCACACATGAACACATGAACACAGGCACACAGGCACACAGGCACACAGGAACACATGCACACAGGAACACAGGAACACATGCACACTCCTCACTAGAGCAGATACACACACACACAACAAAAATCCAAATCATACTCAATACCGGTTGAAGGTGGGTGACAGTATCACAAGGCAAACAGTCATGCACATGTGTCAGCATGCAGAATAAGTGTTGATCAAGTCCATGCAGTGTGAGTGTAGACAGCCATAGTTAATGACAGTGTACATGGCTGTGGTGCATGAGTGTACATGTTCAGTGATTGCCTACACCCTGGAACACAACGTGTACAAGGACACAACATTTCTGTGCAAGTATTATAAGCTCTGCAATGTCCTATGCACCATCACACACAGATATACATACCATGGCTGCATGTGTTATCTGTGTGTCACATGGATTTCCATGTCTGATTGCAGTGTCTGTGTCTGTAGCAGATAATTGTGGACACAGGTGTAGCACATGCATGCTATATACACACACGGGATGAGTGGTGCATGTATACGTGATGGGATACCAATCCTGGACATGGCCATTGTAACAGTATGGGGTGTAGTACCATTAGCCATCATCATCATGCATCATGTGGTCACTCAAGGCCACTAAAGTGTGCTAGACCACTGCCTAGCATGCTGTACCTGAACCTCAGTGCCGTGGCTAAGTTCACAATTACACAGCCACGTTGCACAAGGGTGTGTGAGGAGTCCAATAGGGAGCATTGCCTAACATGACTGTGTTATGTGTTGAGGAGTATTGCACAGCCCCATTCTAGGCCCCTACCCCTCAGGTATGGTATGTGTGGTGTGTGGATGACATGTGGGATACTGAAGTGTGACCTGGCAGTGGGTGTCCGGTTACACTATTTGTAGCATGTTGAGGTGTACTGCGTATGACAAATGTGTTATGTTGTGTACATGTGTGTCAACTATGCCTATCCAATGTGCAGTACAGTGTTGCCACATTTGTGTCTGATGCTCTGTGCATTGCATGTGATTGAGGCAGCTACTGACATTACTGAGATGTTTCACGTCTCACAGCAAACATGCACAGCATCCATTATGCGTAGGTGTGTTATGTGTACATGGCCTACACCTCACCTATGACATGCACAGTTCAATACCAAGTTTAAAGTGTTAACACGCTCACCAGCATGTAACGTCTGCCCTGCTGTCACACCAGAGGGACCTGCAAAAATATGACACAGTTTGTCAGTGGCCACAACTGTGGCATTGCTACTGTGAGTGTGCTAAACTACAGTAGAAAAACAGGCATAGATGTACAGATACTATTCAAATTATCAGTATTGCACATAATAGGCAGCACAACTGCTAAACACAGTACACATCTCACACATGCATAATCTAACAATACAGGTAGCAGTTGTCTACAGCTAGGGCATGTTACCTGCATGCTCCATGTCACTATGCTGGGTGGCTCCGGCCTCCATGATGACACATGTGTGATGTTGTTGTTGCTGTAGGCCAGGAGCCACCACACTTAGCAGCAGTTCCTCCACTCTGGTGAGGGGGGGTGTATGGCCACCCCACCACCTGTGGCAAGCTGTTGTCTGTGGATATCAGACGCACTCTGCCGGACATGTCTAATTAAATCACTGCAGTGATGGCGTACCTGCTCATATGTCCGGTTATGCATGCCTATGTCATTTACCCGACGAACAAGTTATTGCCACAGTGCAGTACATTCCTGCTGGTGCTGGCTGGCCCTTGAAAACAGCAGGGTATAGTGCTGAACCAGGCTGTGGTGGATTTCCTGTTCCTCTGCAGCTGTGTAGCGGGGGTACCTGTGATGAGCCATAGGCCTGGAAGACAAGTAAACGATATGTGTGAGCAAGTCATGTGGCACACTTAACATTATATAGTACAGATATCAGTTAACTGCCATATATAGCATCTGTTCCTCTGTCAGAGGATACACACATTCAATACCACATATCTGTGCTCAGCCCACAACTGGCTGACAGTGCCTGCCACACTCCATATGACACACCAGTATACACCAGTACTCAGCTCACTGTTTGGGATCCATTGCACAGCCTTGCCAGGGGTGTACATATCAAGCTAATGCATGCAGAAATATGTCATCCATTGCAATGAATGTGAAGTACAGTTACAGTATAACCAGTAACCCACCCTAGTCATTGATGCCATACCCCTACCTAACATATGTGCATAGTTGTTAATATATGTGGCATACTGCTGTAACAGAGTATACATGTTGCTAGGTACACACGCAAACCCTGCATCACACATGTGATTGCGGACATGGTACAGGCATCATTACACACACATCAGGCATTCATATAACACACAAATGTATGCTAACACAGATGAGCATTTGCTATGTACTTTACAGTACTGTGTGCCCCTACTTACAGATACCTATGCCTGAGGAATGTAATATGTGCAGACTGCAGGAAACACACAAGACAGTGTTACCAGGGAATGCGAACATACACCATACAGTGCTGTTTAGGCCTACAGCTTCAGGTGGTACAACAGTTTAAATGTTGGCTGGATTCACCAGCAGTACCACTTACTGAACATACATGTATTGCTTCAGCCTATGATGGGACACCACAGTCGTATACAAGGAACTACGTCACAACATATACTATCCTACTATGTCTGCATCCCAATAACTGGCACATCTTTCTCTGGCCTCACACTTAGGACACAAACAACCATGACAGAAACAACCTCACACCTAGCTATCACACTGTCACAGACCTTGCACACATTCACTGTCACACTCATTCCACCTCACATAACAGGTATTGCACTGTGTACATGTCTGTGTGCATTGTGTCATAAGTAGGTAATACGGTATTGTCCCTGGGGCCTACAGCAGCCTAGCCATATGCTACCCTGGCCTGTGACACACATGTAATTAGATTTCACTTCCTCCTGTCAACCGGATACACAGAGGTGATTCCCAGGGCGTGTTACCTATCCCCCAGACAATCATCAGGGGTATGTCTGACATCTGCTACTGAGGAGCCTTGTTTGTTCATGCTGGGTGGTTTACTCCAGAGTATGGCATATTTGCCAATAGGAGCCTATCCCTCCAGCATTTGCTGTTTAGTGAGGTTGCGGGGACTAGGGACCTAGGCCATGTAGCCCGGTGGGATTGTCAGGTGTTGACATGGTGGTTATCTGACTGCTATGGGTGTGGCATACCTCTGTATGTTTGGCAGAGGTAACCTCTGGGTGGCCGGTATACAACTCACTGTAGCTGTGGTTATGTGAGTCAGTCTGCATAGGTTATGTGTTTCAGGGCAGTATTACCCTTTGTGAGGTATGTCTGTGGCCTTTCCACTTGCTGTAGTTTTCATGTGAGGTACATACCACATGGGGCATTGTGATGAGTACAGGGGAACACTGACCTATATTTCCGTACATGACACATCGTTTGTGATTACCCGTAACACATAGACAGATTACAAGACTAGTGTGGCACTGTGAATATCAAAGGGGAGGCTACTGTCCACCTGTGTCCCATGTTCCCTTCTGACACCTTCAGTGTTAGTCAGGCAACCACCTATCTGGAATTTAGTGGGTAAAGTGTTTTGGAATGGGGTATGGCACTGCAGTATCAACACTGGTGTTCAGTCCATGCCTTGGTCACCAGGCACCTTTTGCAATACTTCTGACCCTGTGTGTCTCCCTCTCTCACTGTATATATATATATATATATATATATATATATATATATATATATATATATATATATGAATATTTATATACATAAATATTTATATATCACTCTATATATACATATCTATATATATCTATATACATATACATATACATATCTATATATATCCATAGATATCCATATATATCTGTATATATCTATATATCTCTCTCTCTATATATATATATCTATATATGTATATACCTATATATCTATATATATCTATATGTATATATGTATATATCTACATATCTTTATATCTATATATATCTATATATGTATAAATGTATATATATATATATATATATATATATATACATCCCTCTCTCTCTCTCTCTATATATATGTATATATATATATATATATATATATATATATATATATATATATGTATGCATACATATATATATGTATGTATATATATATATATATATATATATATATATATATATATATATATACACACACACGCACATATATATATATATATATATATATATATATATATATATATACATACTTGTAAACAACCACTGCTGTACATATACATGCACATATATGCAGATATACTGCCCACCTTTCATGGTGGGAATATCAATTATGGAACAGTTGTGAGACATACAATTATGTAATAATATTGCACAGTGTTGTGCAGAATGCATTTTGCTGTCCTCAGGCCGTATAGCCATAGCAGACCTCACTGGCTGTAACTCAGTCCCACAGCATTTAACCACCACATGATATATTCCTCCACTGCTTGCTGTTTTCAATGCCACACACTATAACATACATAGATATGTGCACATAGCAACCTTCAAATACATATATATGTCCAACCTTCACTAACAGTTGCAGTATGTCCCTTGCCCTTTGCACATCTGCATATACATATAGATACGGACTGCTACCACATAAGGAGTGTTCACAGTATTGTGGCGTAAGCCACATAACTTTGGGCTAGGCTTATAAATGCCTTAGGGCAGATAGCCTAGTATAAACCTATGAACCTAAGAATGTAGAGTACCATTCAGACACATCATTCAGATGCCAGCAAATACATCTGTGTTACATACCTTACCTTTGTATTTCTCACCAAAGTCTGTTGTACCTGTTGATGTTTTTTTTTTTTTTTTATTTGTTTGTTTAGGTTGGTGTCTTCCACTGCCTCTGTTTATTTTATTTTTTGTTTTGGTTGGTTGGTGTCTCCAACCGCCTCTGTTTTTTTAGGTTGGTCTCTCCAACTGTTTGTCTGTCTGTCTGTCTCTCTCGCTCGCTCTCTCTCTCTCTCTCTCTCTCCAGTTGCTGCAGTGATATTATTGCATGTGTGGACAGCAAGTACATGCTGCTTTTGTAGGTATCTGCACATGTGCATGTGATGGCCTCTGCACCAATTGGTGCCCACCATTTAGTAATTGCATGCAGCCTGCTGTGTGGTAATTGCAGTTCTCACTGTGATTTCAGGACACTGCTATAAAATTATAGGTTAGGTAGGCATTGGCCTTTTAGTTTTGTAAGGTGGGGACCATGCTTGTTTGCTGTGGACACTGTTGTGTCAGTCAGAAGGTTGGTATATGTTTAATATCTGAAGCTGGGTTGTAGCCAGTGAAATGCATGTTGTACTGAAACCTGACTGTTGCTTCTTCAAGTACACTCTTCTCAGTGTGTAAGTTTACTCACACCTCCTAATGCTAACACTGGATACATGGGAGTATATACTTTCTTTTGGAATTAGGGAATTAACTGGCATACAACAGTAGTTATTGCAATGTATTCCTATGGCTTTCCTATTTTCCCTTTACATTCAGTCCTTGTAATGCATGTTATATTTCTTTATTGCAATGTTTTCCTATGGCTTTCCTATTTTCCCTTTACATTCAGTCCTTGTAATGCATGTCATATTTCTTTATTGCAATGTATTCCTATGGCTTTCCTATTTTCCCTTTACATTCACTCCTTGTAATGCATGTTATAATTCTTTCAGCACCAAGCTATTGTGTAGCTGCTGTGGCTTAGTGGTATGTCATGCAGACTGGTGAGTCCAAGGTGTGGGGTTTGAGACTGACAGGGGTATTTTATTTTGCTGCTGAGCAATACAAGGGCCTTGTCATACAGAGTGACTAAGGCACTTTTAAGCAGTTGTAAGCGAGTTGGCACAGGTTTGCGTGACGCTTAGCGATGCTAAGCAACGCTTAGCTTAGCTTATTGTATTTTAGCAGTAGCTTATTTTATGTTAGCAATAGTAAGCTAAGCTTGGCGGAGCTTATATCTTAGCAATGCTAAGCTAGGCGCACACGTGCGCACACTGGTGCAAACCTGCTGACTACTGTTTACAAGTGCTCACTCCCGCTAACCCCCGCGCTCATGTCTTTGACAGAAAAGTAAATGGGGAGATAGGACTTTGGTGATAAAGGGTGCTCAAAAAGGGGAAGACAGTAGGGAAACTAGCTTGGGATGTACACGATGGGTGTGGAGAAGGTCCATAGCTGTCCACTTTTTTACCAACAACAGCTGTGCATATGCAATACACTAGGTGGGATATTTGAAACCTTCCACCCCTGAGAGAGTGGTGAGGACATCTAATTATGTTATACTACCAATTATGAATATCAGGCACATGCACTGTTTGTGAACAGCTATACTGTCATTAGTACGTTACTCACATCTGAACAGTTTGTGGTTTGTGTTGGCATTAGCACAGTCTGCTCAGAACGACTGGGCATATTTCTGTACTGTGTATGCCTACCTACACCCTTGGTTGTGCCTGACTACACGGGTATATAGTACCTTTGGGTAGGGGTGCAGAACTGCAGTGTGCATCATTTATTATCGTGTGATGTTTATCTTGCTGAACATGCATAGTTGCTGTGTACCTGTAAGTCTATGAAGGCTTGTAGTCTGTCTGAGTAGCTCCCACCTGTGGACATATCCAGATGGTAGACAGAGGTCAGCCTAGTATTCTTTGATTGTGCACCACAGCAGTCTTTTCAGCACCTGAACAATGGCATTGTTACAGGTGATTGCTAGCAGTACATGGCTACATCTTTTGCTATTTATGTGTTGTACTTCTACATAAGGGCATGCTTGTTGGATTAATTCTACAGCTTTTTGCAGAGTGTGTAACAGCAGACAAGCTGATATGCCTGTGTGTTTCTGACTCTTCCAGGCCTCAGATACTCTCATGTATATATTTGAACAGCCTCAGGGAAAGGTGCATATAACTGGGATACATCTGTGATACAGTTCTGACATTTTTCAGTTCAGACTTTGGGTGATTCAGACCATTTCTATTACTACACCTTTTCTGATGTGCAAGTGGTGTCTACACTCACTTATTGACATTTGTTATTAAGTGAGAGTCAACACCTTTCTGCCTACTGTTAGTACATTTCACAGGGAGTCAGAAGGGCACAGCTAACTTTTGTTTACTAATCAGGGTCATCACTGTAGAGCAGTCACTGTTGGGAGGTCTGGCCTGTGACCTATGCTAATATGCCAGTGTGTATCCTGCTCTGATACTGTGTGAGGTTTGTAAGCTGTTACTGTAACCTTATTCCCTACTAGCATGGCTGATTCTCTTTTCACAGTCATGTCATGCAATTCAACACCACCTGCTGGTTAAGGCCCACAGAACAAGATTTGTGTTATGCCATTCCTATTTTCTCTTTACATTCACTCATGGTAATGCATGATCAATTGCTTTCAGCACTAAATTATCATATCTTTGCTGTGGTTTAGTGGTACTTCATGCAGACTGGTGAGTCCAAGGTCCCGGGTTCGAGACTGACAAGGGTATTTTTATTTTGCTACTGAGCAATACAAGGGCCTTGTCATACAGAGTGACTAAGGCACTTTTAAGCAGTTGTAAGCGGGTTGGCGTGGGTTTGCGTGATGCTTAGCAATTCTTAGCTAAGCGCACACAGGCTCACACTCGCGCACCCCAGCTAACTACTGCTTAAAAGTGCTTACTCCCGCTAACCCCCGCGCTAATTTATTTTAAAGAAAAGAAAATGGGGAGATAGGAAAGTGGTGAAAAGGGGCCACAGAGAGGGACAGACAGTAGGAAAACAAGCTTGGGATGTGCAGGAAGGGTGTAGGGAAGGCCCATAGCTGCCCATTTCTTTAACAGCAACAGCTGTGCATATGTTGAAAATTTGGAGTGAGTTTTGAGACCTTCCACCCGTGAGAGAGGGGTGAGGACAACATAGTCTGTTGCACTGCCAATTAGAATTATCGGTGTACATGTCCTATGGACATGTGTGCAAAATGGGAAGCTATGTATGGGGCGTAATTTTTTTTTGGGTACAGATTGCCCTTTTTTTTTTTTTTCAGGTGAGAGTGGTAAGTGAGGTAGGGGAAATATGTATATTTGGGGAGGTAGGTTGGGGAGGTAAACAGACAAGACAAACAAGACACATACAGGGGTGGAATTTGACACATGGGGTGGGTGAACACAATTGACGGGGAAGGTTGTTTGGAAATCGCAAGCCCATGAGCCCACAGATGGTAACAGTGGAAATGAGATCCCCACCCATAGGCAGTCACCACTGCATCTTCACAGCCCCGGGGTGGCTGTGCTGGGGGCTGAGTAGGATGGGCAGGCTCACCCATGAGATGCGCCACTCTCACCTCAAGCTGGCGTAGGGGATCAGCGACTGAACGCTGGATCTCCCTAGGCGCCACAGCCCAGACTCTTTGAAGGGTGACGGGTAGCCCTTCTCCGCCCATGCTTGCATGGGTGGGGTGAGCCCCATCCCCTGCAGAGCTTCCACCCGAAGGTGGCACAGGACCAACGGAGGAGGGGAGTCCAGGCTGGGCGCCAGAGCCACTGGTGCCAGGTGCACTCGCCGACTGAGGAGGGACAGGTGGGACCGTCCTTCCCATACGGTCTGTGATTCGGTGTGTTTCATTACAACATAAACAATAGCATTCCAGATTAGTTGTAACAGCATGCAGTAATATTCCCATTAACCCAACACACCACAGTTTCAACAGTTGAACAGCAAATATAACACATGCATATATTGAACAACAGTGGTTATTCCAACCACATGCAGGGATGATTGGTAGCAACAGGCCACCATGAACATGGTGTTTGAACAGGGCACATGTATCAACATGAGTGCAAACATTTATGGAACAATAGGACATATATCCCAACAAATATTTAAGATTACACATACCCATTGAAGTGCGGAATTGCATGGTTTATGCACAAACAGTAGGGTGTAGAAAAAACCTCCATTAACATCTTATAAACACTTTTACTCTACACTACATTGCTAGTGACTGCAGGTGTATATTCCCTACATGTATTATTACACTTGCCACCATGCATTAGGTTGTGTAATGGGTTTGGCTAGTTCAATCTATACTTGACCTATATCTCACATACTAACTGTCCAGGATGCAGATGTTACTGCTACATATTTCATGGTTGCATTTATATTTCTTTATCTACATATCTGGATGTTTTCACATGACATATTCACTTCTAATTGTACAGAACCCTGCATTTATTGAAGCACACTTACATTTCTGGGGAACATATTCGCATGCTACTCGTGTGCCAGATTTACTTATGCATGCCAGCCAGTAACTGACTGTTGAGGACTGTATATTTACTTCACAGCTACTAACACTTCCATCGCCCACTTTAGATGGGACTGCAGAACTCTGGGTTGCCAGCACTTTCTAACACATTACTATTTGTATAATGCAAGGGTACAACAACATTTCATACTAAGTGAAACAGACACACTCTGGGTTTTAGACCTTTATTAATGACATTACACACTTTTCCACAGGCTCACTCCTTTATTTGTTTTAACGGTATATATGGCAGACATGTTCACAACATATTATACCTTTATTAATAGGTTAGCACACTCTTTTTTCAGGCTCATTCACATATTATGTTATATGACAGTGCCTGCAGAGATATTATTCCAGACATTTGTTACCTTTCTTAATGGGTTACTACACTCTTTTTCTGCCTCTCTAACGTTTTTATCTGACAGTACATGCAGATGACTTATTCAGTCCATTTTATGGCTGTATTATTGGACTACAACACTTTCTTTCATGCTCTCTCCCATATTTTATATAACAATACATGCAGAATAATCACTAACCTGCCTGGCGGTGCAGCCTTAGCAGCCTATCTTCATAGGCTTGCTGATTCGTAACACGGTCACTTGCAGCTGTAAAGTAAATGAAGGGATATTGAGACATTCCTATCTGTTATACATACTCCATTTTAAATCCTTACATACTGCATTCCATGGCTACATACTCAGTTTTGGGGCATCCTGCATCCCACGGGCCTCCTGTATCCACTGGTTCAGGCGGTCCTCCTTTCATCTCTTCAGGTCCGCATGGTGGTGACGGACCTGCTCACCAGTCCGGGGAATGCCTGTGGCACTGGTGAGGTTGCAAGCTAACTGGTTCCAAGCCTCTGCCTTGTTCTCCGTCCCTTGGAACTGGCCCTGCAGGAGTTTTGCCTTGTGACAGTGGACTAGGAGCCAAACCATGTATTTGGACTCCTCGGTGCCCCGTCTCTGCACTCGGAAGTGCACTCCCTCTCCAACACCAGACATTCTGACTGTAGATGTGAGCTACAATCAGTTATGGCATGTATTCCCACCTGTGGGGCTTAAATATGCCGCATTTCCCACACTATTTTGTGATTGGCCATTTTATAAAATTCTCGGCTGACTGCAGACCTGCTTAGTAATGGTTAAACTACCATTCCTAAGTTTATGTATGTTAATAGTGGCTGTTTCCCCTATGTTGTCATGGCTTAGTGGTTCTGTACTTTGATTATGATGCAAAGGGTCCTGGGTTCAAACCTTGTCATTCTTTTATTTTAATACTGTCTAGACAGGCTAGGGGGTGTGGCTGCGTTTAAGCAACTTAACTCTACATTGCTCCCCTGTGCCCTACGGTGCCCTGGTTGGTGCGGCGCACATGTCCACGCAAACACATTGCGCTGGGTAAAGCATTTTTAAATGTTGGGCAACTCTATTGCACTGGGTAAAGCGCTATTATACTATGGGCAACTCTGTTTAGCTGGGTGAAGTGCTATTAAACTATGGGCAACTCTGTTTAGCTGGGTAAAGTGCTATTAAACTATGAGCACCTCTGTTTAGCTGGATAAAGCACTATTAAACTATGGGCACCTCTGTTTAGATGGGTATAGCGCTATTAAACTATGGGCACCTGTGTTTAGCTGTGTAAAACATTGCTTAACGGCAGGCTATTATATATCTGGGTCTTTTAAAAATATATATTTTGTTCGCTGATACATTGGCCATGTCACTGCTTTTAATAAAATTTTAATCATATTTGTCTGGTATTATTTCAAATACTGATTTAAAACATAAATAAGAAGGGGAGTGGTGGGACTCGAACTGTTAATGCCTTCTCTTTGTGAATACGCTCTACCATTACGCTATTGCTATTTGGATTAATTTGCATAAGTAGTTCTTATATGCTCTTCAATGTCACAATTGCTAACTGTGGTTAAGCAATGGACACACCCATGCAAACAAGCACAAATACGGGCAGCTATATTGTGGATTTAAAAAAAAAAATTTAAATTTTTCCGTTTTATAACTCTGATGGGGGTTTACAGTGTCAGGGAGTGTGGTGTTGGGTGCAAGTACATTTGAGAGGACTCGCTCTTGTCTGTTGACATTATGCTTTTTAAAACCTTGCAGGGGCGTGGACTTTTAGACTGCTCAGCAGTCGGACACGCCCCCTGCTTGCCTACTCAGTCCGTGTAAGAGTTACGGATGAGTCAGCACGCCCTCATGAATATTCATGGCACGCTGACGTCATACCGTTCAACTGCAGCCTCCAAGTAAGACATATTAAGTCTTACACGGAGGTTTCGTGAATCCGGCCCATTGTGTTTACTATAGACATATTGCTTCTCTCATTCATATAGCACAAGGTTTGCATATGTATTCACCACAGATGTTCCCATGGCTACCCCGGCTAATTGTAAATAGGGTTCATTATCAAAAATGAAAACATTCTTTGTTAAAACCAGCTCCAATAAAGAGTAAACATTTTCAATTTCTCTTGCTGTTAATTTAATTTCTGTATTCAGGAAAGCATGTATCAATTCTAACCCATACTCATTAGGTATCACAGTAAAGAGGGATGTTATATCCAGGGTTACAAAATAGAAATCTTTCTAACTCTGTCCAGAATACCAATGGTATAATTTACCTAAGAAGTCATTAGTGTCCTTTAGAATGCTAGGACATCTATGCAAAAGATAAGCCTAGCCATGCAACCCAACCCTGTTTTGTCCCTGAGCTCCTTGCACACCTATGTAATGGGGTGTGATGCCCGTGCCCTGGCTCCTTCCCAGTTCCTCTTCCACAGGAAGTCTGGCATCCTCTGACAGTGGTGCTTCACTGTCAGCCTGGGTACTACTACTCACCTCTACCTTTGCAGTCACTCTGTCCAAGGGACCATCAGTACCCACAAGCAGCTGTGGCTCACCTTCAGTCTCACTGCTACAGCGTGGCACCCTCCCTGACGTAACCACCTCACCAGTCCTGACTGCAAGTATGCAGTCTGTCTGGGTCTCCCGCAGGCTACCAGACTTACCTGCTTGCCTCCAAGCCTGACTGCGTATAACTGCACATGCACAGGGTACTGCACTATCAAAATTATTCCCTATTAGGCATCTGCAGGTATATACTCAAACACACCTACCTGCTGGCTTCCTTTTCCACCCTCCCAGTCAAGGTGAACCCTAGCCAAAGGTATTTGGAATGGGATCCCTCCTAAAGCCCTGACTGGAGTAGACTGTCCAGGCAAGTAGTGCTTCTCTGTAACCATTACAGGCTTTACAATGGTTATATTTGCGTCTCTTTTGGCAGTGGCCTCTTTGCCATTCACTACAATAGGATATAGCCTCTGGTGGTAGTTTGGTACCCTTGTTGTCTCAAGACAACCTACTATTGGCATTTTGTCTTTCCCACTGACTGGCTCCCTCACCTTTTGTTCCACACCTTGCCTCCATGGATGCTTGTATGCCACATGGCCCCACTGGTTACATTCAAAACATTTAACCCTACTCCTGGACATGTACCTGGACTAGTGGCTTCCCCTGCTACTGGCAGGTTCTATTAGGGAAGTCTGTGCTACTCACCTTGGGTTCCTTTAGACCCATGAGCAGTACTGGGGGTCCCCTTCCTGTGCAGTGCTGTCCTGCTTGCCAGGTATCTGTCTCCCTTCTTCCCCAACTCATCTGAAGTAGCATATTGTCTATCAGCTAACCAGATCCTCATGTCCTCAGGCAAAGTGCTAAGGGCTTGTTCCCTCACCAAGAGGTCTGCCAGTCCTTCAAAAGTGGTGACCTGACATTCACTCACCCACCTATGAAAAGAAGTGCTCAGTTCAGCAACATATTCACACACACTTTCATCTGCCTTTTGTCTATGCTCACAAAACGTTTTCTTATATGTTTCAGGTGTTAGCCTAAAAAACTCTAATAGACAATTTTTTACAGCAGTATAATAAAAGCATGCAACGTCAGACATTTTAGACAATACAGTTACAGTTTTGCCATGGAGTAAGGGGGTCAGGAACCATACCCAGAGCCTTTGGTCAACACCATACTGTTTGCATATCCTCTCAAACATATGACTGAAACTGTGAAATTTATCCCCCTCATTAAACTCTGGAAGAAATTTACTGACCTGTTGTGCTTCTGGTGTCCAGTTACTCCCTTCTCCATTACCTCCATGACTCTGGCGAAGAGTCAGCATTTCTCTTTCATGCTTCCTCTGCCTCTCCTTTTCCTCATCTTCTATCTCCAAACACCTAGTCTCCAACTCAAGTCTCTTTAGCTCCAGATGGATTTTTAAGTCCTCTGCAGAAAGGTTGAGCTGTCCATTCTCTGAGGGTGTTATATCTCCACTGCCTCTCTGATTGTCCTTCTGGTTGCTGTTTTCTGATGCAGCTGTAACCAAGGCTGCAATAAGGTCTGCCTTAGTCAGGTTTCCATGCACCAGTCCCCTAGCCTGGAACATCTTCGCCAGCTGGCTCTTTGTCAGCTTTCCATACTCCTCTGCTGGCATGCTGCCTGCTCACCCTGACTAACTAAGCTAACAAAAGAAATAAAACAATTGTGATCTGAACTCTGAGTAGTCAATGCATGGCTGATTTAGAGCACAAAACACCTTCAAAGCTCACTGTATGCAAGCTACAGGAATTCACTCTACCCACCCCACTACAAGACAATTAGTATTTGCCACCAATTAATATGTGATGTGGATATCCCACCACTGCCAAACAATTAATATGTGATGCCCGTGCCCTGGCCCAGCAATCAAGGAGCTTCAATCCTCACCACTAACACCAGAGAGGGCATCTCATATAGCAGGAAAGGATAACAAATACATACAGTAAAGTGCAATTTCTCTTAAGAGCACACAGAGATCAGTCAGTCTGGGGCTGGTTGCTCCCTTGCTCTCCAGGTCCCCAATAAGACTCCCCACTGGCACAGCTATAGGGTCCAGATCTCAGCCTAGCTGGGGAAGCTAAAACCTCCAGCACCCTCTCTGTCCAACCATTGCTTCGTGTTCCTGCCCAAGTAGCCAACACACACACACTTTGAGATAAGAGTTTATACAACCACACAGACACTCCTGGGAAAGGCTGGCACAGGTTTTCCAGCTGTGCCCCTATTACCCAGACTATACGGTAGTACCGCCTGCCACCACCCAGCTAATATTTATCAGCTACTCAAAGGCCCTTAAAAGGGTGTCCAGTTATTACTGTGCAATATTATTATCCAATTGGTAGTATAACTAAAAAGTCAAGGCTTATTAGAGTGACTTGGTAGAGTAATCACTATAAATATGCAATGTACACTAGAGCTTAAATTATCTCTACACAAAACAGCCACAGTTGAAATGTTTTAAAATACTTAATAATAAATAATAATAACACAAGACAATAATTCTTACTACACAAGTGCTAGTCAAGAGTTCAAAGATCACAGAGAAATACTTAAAATAATTCAGTAGTACAGTTCTGACATTACAGAAAGACACTTAGTCTAATCTTTCTAGTTCCTAGCTATTTCTAAAAGAAAACACAAGTCTAAGATAAACTTATATAATAAAACAGGCAGAATGCTGATGAGTTGGATGGTCAAGACAAAAATGCTTAATAATCTCTGGTTCTCTCTGTTTAAATTGAAATGGCAGTTCTGATTCACATTACATCATTCTTCACACTTTCCTGGGCTTCCCAGGCTACACATTACATCATTCTTCACACCTCCCACAGGCCAACAGAAACTGCATTTACATTCTTAACAACTCCTTTTGTTATCTTGCAGCTGGTCAGAAAGCAGAGCAATAAAAATACATTTACATGTTTAAATCTAGCAATTCAACTCTTGGTTAAAACAATAGCAAGAATTCCTTTATCCAGACTCTTCACCACCACTGTCTACATCAAAGGGTCACCACATGCTTTACTTTGGTCAGTAGTGTGCACTGTTGTCACATTTATTTCCAGTTCCACATGTAACAGTATTTCTTTACATTTAAGACAACAAGCCTGTCATTTACATTCAGATTTACAAATGACAGTATTATCTGCAAAATTCTATCTGGCTAGGCTGGCAGCCTTCATCTATCTTTACCCACTCTTCACATAGGGTATTAGGTGGTAGCTAAGCATTACATGAGGGTGAGGATACTACAGTTGGGTTAATTCACTTACTGGTCACCTCTGTCAATCAGAAACATGGGGACCAGAATGGAGGTGAATTTGCAATTTCCCATCTGATGATCAAGATTTCATTTGAATAGGGTCACAAATTAATCTGTTTCTCTAAGATGGAGAGCGTATTCCATAGTGTGGGGATCCTTTGAGACACATATTGGTCTACTGATAGCTGTATAGAGCAAGATGTGCCCACTCATAATAAGAATAAGGCAAATTCAAAAGGCAAGCCATCCTGGTGGAATCATAATATCAATTGGTTATACAACAAAAGAAAAATAAATCTTGGCCAAGCATAGGAGGAACAAAGTCATACATACTAAAAGCCTTCTGACAAATCTAGGGCAGCTAAGAGGGTTAATTAATACTTCAAAGGGTAAATTTGAAGACAAAATAGCCTCTCAGGCAAAGAGCAACCACAAAGCTTTCTACATCTATGTCCATAACTTCAGAGGAAATGCACAACAATGCACAGAACTTATTGTAAATGGCATCATTAGCACTGAACTGGAGGCCATTGCCAACATTTTGGCTGACAGCTTCAGCTCAAATTTCTACTCCGATTCCCCCAATAGTCCAAAGGAAATACTGCATAACACAATCCCCCCAATCATTACTAGGGAACAGATCATCAATGCACTTTCCAAGGCCAAAAACACTGCATCAATGGACTCGATAACATCCCAGGGTGTCTAAAAAGTAGCATGAACATTACCTCTCTGGTCCACTTGAATCATTTTTCAACTGGAGCCTTCAGTCAGGTTTTGTGTCCTAGGAATGGAATATGGCTACAGTCATTCCCCTGCAGAAAGGAGGTCCAAAGAGTGATCCAGGTAACTACAGGTCCATAAGTCTTACCAGCCTCATATGTAAGGCCATGGAAACAATTACCATGGACATGATAAGTGAGGATATAGGTAACCTGCAAATACAAAACCCATCAAAGTTTGGCTTTGTTAAAGGAAGGTCATGCCTATTAAGTCTGGTTGACTTTTTTGAGAGGGTCACCAAAGCATTGGATGAAGGTAAGACTGTGCACACAGCTTACCTTGACCTGGCCAATGCTTTTGATACAATACCCACTCAGGCATTATAGATAAGCTCACTAATTTAGGTATAAACTCTTTTATCACCCACTGGATAGCCAACTGGCTCACTGATAGGACCCCAGAGGTCACAATAGGTGAGGCCACCTCCTTCAAGAGGCCAGTCACTAGCAGAGTCCCCCCAGGGCTCAATACTAGGCTCACTCCTTTTTGGCATCTATTTCTTTGAAATGGAAGCAAATGCTTATTACATTTGCGGATGATTGCAAGCTTGGGGTTATCACTGACAACCTACAGACACTAGAATTTTTTCAAGAAAGTCTGTCTCTGACTAACAAATGGTGCCAAAGCCATGGTCTTAAACTCAATGCTAAGAAATGCATAATTGTACCCTTTGGGAAGTCAACAATCCTGGCCTTAAACTCAATGTTAAGAAATGCATAACTGTACCCTTTGGGAAGTCAACAATCCTGGCTAATTACCATGTTGATAATACTAACCTAAGAGTCAACCCAGTGGTCAGAGATCTTAGGTACACATGTAGATAGTAACCTTACCTTCAACCACCATGTGTCCACAGTGGTGAGAAATCCTATTATGTTGTGCAACCTATAAGTAAGAGCATGGTATCTAGGTCCAAAGAGGTCATTATTCCATTCTACCCTGCTCTTTTCAGACCAGTCATAGAATAAAATGCTTCTTTTGGTATGTAACAACAAAATAACAAACAAACTACGACTGAAGGAAGAAAACTAGCAAAATTTAATGAGACGTTAGCACTTTCACAATCCAAACTGATCGCTTCTTCAGACTTAAATCAGACTATTGAACAGACAAATTTAAATTAAAAGACAGCCTATTCCTGTTCTTAATATCTCATAGGTTCATAGGTTCATAGGTTTATACTAGGCTATCTGCCCTAAGGCATTTATAAGCCTAGCCCAAAGTTTTGTGGCTTACGCCACCACTTATATGAAAAAATACTGTGCCCATTAGTTTGTTGTGCCTCCGTCCAGCAGTGACACAGAGATGATTCCCGGGGTAAACCTATGATCTCCCATCCACAGGTCAAGATTTCTCTTGAACAGAGCCAGCGAGGTGCTCTGCCTCACATGGACCGGGATTTTATTCCACAGCATAGGGAGTCTCTGAGTGATAAATCTATCCCTCCAGCACCTCCTATTTATATCCGTGCTAATGTTTAAGTCACTTGCTCTAGTGGTTTTGGTGGATTTGGATTTTTTGAGGTGGAGCATGTCCATTAATTCCGGGTTGGACATGGCCTTGTATGTCAGGCACATGTCACCTCTGAGCAGACGGTATGCGACTGAATAGAGCTGGAGTTTCTTCAATCTGGCAGCATATGACAGATTTTGGAGTCCCTTTATCCTTTGGTGAGGAACTTTGGGGTCTCTCCAATTGCAGCAGATGTCGGGTGAGATACATCCCGAATGGGGCATTGTACTCATCATTGGTCTGATAAGTGAAGAGTACAGGGAACAATGACCTCACTAGATCTGGATGTGAATCCCTTCATGATCAGGTGGGCAATGTAGCAATGTAAAAGAAGGTGCTTTC